>NC_042524.1:21032609-21125644 GCF_900963305.1 Echeneis naucrates
AGCACGGCCATCAGCTCATTTTCAGGAAGCATGCCGCCTACTGAAAGCACACTTCTCACATCAAAGCATCCACGTCTGCCTTAGCATCCCAATGGGCAGAAAGGGATGCTAATTTGGCCCCCTTCATGTATAGAAGTGAAAGACTCCTTCAATTAACTGGATTTCAATGGCAAAAAACGAGAAGGTGGTACCAAAAAAAGATGCAAAGAGACTCAGTCTAGATAGGCAGTGTTTCTCATTAAATTAAAAAGGGCTTGGTCATTTGTTTCAAACCACGCATCTGAGGACTTAACACTAAAAACACAGAGCTTCAAAGAGTCCATGATGGGTTAAATAGAGACTGTAATCTAATTAAAATATTGCACAGAGGTAATAGTGCTTTGATAATGATCTGAGGGTTCAATTAGTAAAATGAGCTGCTTGAGTGTGTTGTGTGTTGGGGAGAATTTACACCTTCCAGCATTGCTACAAGATGCAGGGACCAATGAATGAAAGAAAAACAGACTGTTTGGTTTAGACATAAAAAATATTGTAAGCTGTAAGTGTGGCAATATATGGCAACATTAGTCAGTGGTCTGGGGCAGTTGTAAGTAGACTATGCAATCACATTAAAAAGGTACTTGGTGTTGACTGTTCAATGTCACAGTTCATTCACTGTGACCATTCAAAGCCTGCTAGATTTGTTTCTTCCTTTCCAATGAAACACAATCTGGGCTACTGCCTCTCTGTCTATTAAGCAGTTACATACAAATACACAGTTATGTTTAAACACAAAACAGTATGAATAAACAGATCTAGTAAAATCAGTAAAATGTACCAAACACGCAATGCATACCATGCACAACAACAACATCAATTCCACAGTACAACAAATTATTTCAACCAGTTTTGAGAGCATTATTGAGCAATATCCAGGATCCCGAGGAGTGCACCCTAAACATGTGTATGGTCAGTCAGCCTCACTTGTTACTGCTGGAGTTGGCTACTCCCATGTCAGAGTGTTGTTACTGTGACTGAACTGACTTTAAACAGCATGAACTTTCCTGAAGAGCGACACGGTGTGCTTTTCTTCTTGGTGCCGTTTTCTTAGGAGCTCCAGTCTAGTTACCTGGGCCACATCCAACTGCTGAAAGTGAGGAGCATGCTCAGTGAAGCCCTCTGGCTGTTTTTGTCTCTGCTTTGGTTGGGACTTTAGAGGGGGTTTGACTATGGTCTTGGCATATTCCAAGGCCTGAGTGACACAAAGAGACAGACATCTACATGTTAATATACTTATTGTGAACTTTAATGAAGTTACAGTCAAGAATATTCCTTTAAGTCAAATTTATTTAGTAAATTCTCTAATATCCTAAGTCCTGCAAACTTCCTCATTAACCTGAGCTGGTTCACCCACTAACTAATCACCTGTAAAGATTACATCCCCCACAGGATCCTTAAATAAACAACATTCAACATTAAGATTAAAATGCAGAGAAAACTGTTCATCATCATCAATTTGCCACACTGGCTGTAAAACAAGCAGCAGGTAGAAATTTGAGGATAACTGACCAAACGTAGAACTTAGAAATTGGAAGAAGGGCCCATCAGCAAGCACCTGATGGCCAGGTCTACCACAGGGCCCAGTAAGGTACAGCCCGAAATAGGGCTGCACAATTAATCGAATTTTAATCACAATCATGATTCTGGCTTTCCAGGATCAAATTTGCGTGATCGAGCAATATTTAAAACATGTCATTCTGCTCATAGAACTTTTTTCCAAAGTCTCTGGCACTCCATGAACCACTGCCTGATCACCTGCCTCCATGAGCTAATCAGAGTTGTTCCCTGCACCACCAGGCAGCTTAGTTTCTAGATGTATTACTAGTCGACAGTCACTGAGGACAGAGTAACAGTGAACGTGGGGAAAGCTCAACAGTAGATAGCAGTCGCTATTCAGAAGGTGACTCGCTAGTCAGAAGGTGATAAACTATCTTAACAAACTAACTAAACTAAAAGGGGCAGAGTGTGAGGCCGAGGGGCTTGTCCCGAGAATTGGATTGTCATCCATTGTGTGGAAGCATTTTTGGTTCAAGGCAATAAAAGAACAGGTCATATGAATTTTTCTTTGTTTTGTTTTTTTTTATTTATTTATTCTATAAAGAGAAGCATTGAATTTTGGTGAATAAGAAGACCTATTTTATTTTTGATACACATATTTGTGCATTAGCATGAATTTAGCACCATTAAAAAATTTGACAAATAATCATGATCTCAATATTGATGAAAATTATTGTCATTATCATTTTGGCCATAATCGTGCAGCCCTAGCCCAAAAGAGTGATATATATGCTCATCCTTCCCCATCTTATGGACTCACCATCCATGCGAGAATCTGGTGGGGTGGGGTACCTAGACCTGGGCAATGGAGGCTGGCTCTGGGGATGTGGAATATCAGCTCTCTGGTGGGGAAGAAACCGGACCTTGAGTGCAAGGTGGAGCGCTACCTCCACACATGGGCGCCAATGCCATGGTTACTTTGGGGTCTCTGTGCATCAAAATAGCAATGCATTATGCAAGGACGGTGAGCATCAACCAGCAGAAAGATAAATTGGAACACCTGCCTCGGTGCATAGGCTCAGCTTTGGATCCAAAATCCTGAATAGGTGCTGGACATTATTCTTCTCCTAAGTTACCAAGGGCATGAGGCACCAGGCAGGTGTGGGGATATTCACAAGTCCCTGGCTGAGCGTTGCTGTAAATTTACCCCAGTGGACCAGAGGGTCACCTCTGTACCCTTGAAGGCAGGGGAGAAAACTCTTACTGTTGTCTGCACAGAAACAGCAGCTCATAGTTTTTGGTCTTCTTGGAGAGCCTAGCTGGAACCCTGCATAGGGCTCCACTGGGGGACTCCCTGGTACTGTTGGGAGATTTCAAAGTTCATGTCAGCAATGACAGAGATACGTGGAGGGGCATGATCTGGAGGAACAGCCTCCCAGATCTGAATCTGAATGGTGTTCTATTTGTTAGACTTCTGTGCGAGCCACAGTTTGTCAATAATGAACACTATGTTTGAACACAAGAAAGTTTGGTACCAGAGAACCTGAGGCCAAAGGTCAATGGTCAATTTTGTAATCGTATCATCTGACCTGAGACTATGTGTTGGGCACTCGGATAAAGAGAGGGGCAGAGCTGTTGACTGATCGCCCACTGGTGGCCAGTTGGGTTAGGTGGTAGGGTAAACCCCTGGACGGCCCAAACGAGTAATGTGGGTAAACTGGGAACATCTATGGGAGGCCCCTGGCCAATAAGCCTTCAACTCCCACCTCCAAAGGAGTTTTTCCCGCATCCCTTTGGCGGCTGGGGGCATTCGAACCTGAACTGTCGATGTTCAAAGCTTCCGTTGTTGAAGTTGCAGAGGTGTCCTGCAGTCTTAGGGTCTTGGGTGCCTCAATGGGCGGCAACCCTTGGACACTGTGGTGGACAACGGGGGTCAGTAAAGCCATCCACCTGAAGAAATAGTCCTTTAGGCACATGTTGTCTCTGGGAACTCCGAAGCCAGTTGTGAGGTAACAAAGGGGCGAAGGGGCAGCAGTCATGGCTGTGGCAGAGGCAAAACAGCTGTTGTGGGAGGAATTCTGTGTTTCTGGAAGACCATCTGCCACCTCAGGAGCGGGCGAGAGGGGACCAAACTGTGTAGAGCAAGGATGGAACACTGCTGACCTCAACGTAGGAAGTGATAGGATGCTGGAAAGAACACTTTGGGGAACTTCCAAACCCCACTAATTCACCCTCTAAAATGGAGACAGGACTGGAGGATGAATGCGAATCATCGCCAGTTTCCCTAGGTGAGGTGGTTAAACAACTCAGAGGTGTAAAAGTGCCAGGGGTTGATGAGAAACCCCTTGAAATGCTGAAGGCTCGGGGGTTTCAGGGGGTGTCTTGGTTGACAAGCCTTTTCAACAATCCTTGAGGAGGCCTGGGAATACAATCTCCCATTCCACATGCGCTTTGTGGATCTGAAGAGGGCATATGACCAGGTTCCCCGGAATGTTCTGTGGGAGGTGCTGCCGGAGTATGGGATGATGGGGTCACTTTCAATGGCCATCCAATCCCTGCATGCCCAAAGCAGGAGCTGTGTGCAGCTATTTGACTGTAAGTTGGACTCGTTTCCGATGGGTGTTGGCCTCCTACAGGGTTGCGCCTTGCCTCCAATTCAGTTTGTGATATTCATGGACAGGATTTGAAAGTGCAGCAATGGTGAGGAAGGGTTGCAGGTTGGTAGAAGGAGGATCGCATCATTGCATTTTGATGATGTGGTCCTTTTGGCATCATTGGCCTTAGATCTATAGCGCTCATTGGATCAGTTCACAGTTGAGTATGAAGAGCCAGGCATGAGGATAAGCAACTCTAAATCCGAGGCCATGGCTCTCAGTAGGAAACCAATGGATTGGTGACTCCAAGTGGGGAATGAGCCCTTGCCCCAAGTATCTTGTTTTTTTTTTTTTTTCATGAGTGAGGGATCTCTGGATTGTGAAATTGACCAGAGAATTGGGGCAGCTGGTGCTGTGCTGCATTTGCATACTGTTGTCATGAAAAGGAAACTGATCCAAAAGGCAAAGCTCTCGATCTACTGGTCAATCGTCATTCCTACCATCACCTATGGTCATGAGTGATGGGTCATGAGCAAAAGAACAAGATTGCAGATACAAGCGGCCAAAATGGGTTTTCTCTGCAGAGTGGCTGGGGTCTCCCTTCTAGATAGCGTGAGAAACTCAGTCATCCGGGAGAGACTCAGAGTAGAGCTGCTGCTCTTTTGCGTGTAAGTGGGAGCAAGTTGAGGTTGTTCGGGCATGGATATGGATGCCACGGGGGTGTCTCCCTAAGGAGCTATATATATATATATATATATATATATATATATATGTGTGTGTGTGTGTGTGTGTGTGACTGGCTCCATTTACCCTGTGGTCTGGAAATGGATAAGCAGTAAAAGATGAATTAATTAATAAAATTATCATATTGTTGTTGTTTATAACAATAATTATAGATGCTCTTTGTTTGGGTAGGGAATATGGAATTAGGGTTTTCACAATATTAATGAATATTTTCCAACTATATACACATTTCATTTTCACGTTGGTTGTATAATTTGATATCTGTTTTAGTGTTTGTATTTATCTCAGTCAACAAAGCATGTTGTTTAGTTCACAAGAGATAAGTGAGAAATGTAAATGTACTCTTTTCATTTTAAGTGTTTGTGGACACTGGAAAAACATTCTAATTTCTTGGTTGTGAATTTTGATAGGATTATGGGTTATACTTGAAGACCCTGGCCAACAACCATCGCACCTCTTATACAGAACAGGGAGTCAGACTAAAGCTGGGTTTGTGGACATTGGAAAAACATTCTAATTTCTTGGTTGTGAATTTTGATAGGATAATGGGTTATACTTGAAGACCCTGGCCAACAACCATCGTACCTCTTATACAGAACAGGGAGTCAGACTAAAGCTGCAAGATTCCCACCTTCAACAGGTCTTGTGTTACATTTACACACACACTCAAAAATTAAACACACGCACACACACACCTTCGTCCTGGGAACTTTCTTGTCACTGCCTTCCGGGTCCTTGGTTCGTAGAAAGGGAATCCTACTTATCTTTTTGTTCTGCTCACGGATTACATTTGAATACAGCTTCTGTCGTTTCATTTTCTCAGCATGATGATGGTGAAAGGGTGGGGTGGGGTCGGGAGTGGGAGGGAAACAGAAGCAGATTATGAAAGGGGTTTTAATTAACTGAGCCATTTCTCCCTTAAGGCCCTTCCCTTTGTGTCTTTCCTCCGCAGAGCCTCTCCTCAGAGCCCAACAAAACCAAACACAGCTATCCATTCAGCAGGCCTATCAGCATTTACACATATCATTCACTAATAGGCTTGGCCCTGGAGCTGCACATGGCTCAATCTAGTGTAAATTGGCAAAACATGCTCACTTTTTACAATTGGAAATTAACAAAAGGTATATCAAAGCACAAAAAGCACTTAACTTCTTAGGGGTACTCTCATTTGCTCAGTATATGCAATTTTATCTCTGGAGCTGCATGGGGGCCTTTAAATTACAAATTGTGGAAGAGAGTCAGTGGATACACAATGATATTAGTGGACATCAGGGTTTAGGCACAAGAGAGTAAATTCTGTCTGAAGTCCCTCCTCAGATGATATTGCCTAATAGCAAATCAGCATAAGGTCCATCAGGGAATATTTTATCCTGTATCATTCTCTCACCTGAAAGACTGAGTAAAGGCCACATAGGTTCCCTACATTCAATATAAAGAACAGAACATATAGACACCACATAGTGTAATAAACTTACAGATTGCTTCCATATATAAGTCAAAAGGTCCATAATTGATTTTTAGCCAACATGGAAGCTGGTGTGAGTTCTCTTTGCAACAAGAATTAAACTTTTGTCTTCTGACAGTCAAAACGATCCTTCTTACATGTGAAGAGAAGAAGAGTTCAGAGTGCAGAAGATGGGGAACCAAATGCAGAGGGACTTGTATGTGGCTAAATGCAGATATGGCACTGTGTAACTTTATTTGTATCTGTGTGTCTGGGCTTTGTTTTACCAGTAGCTCTTTCACATGTTTAGGTATATTCATCACTTGCAAATGCATACATATTTTTTCAGTGTACCTACATAACGTATATTAATGTTTTTGTGATCAATCAGCTATCCATTTTCACAGTACTGCAGTTAGATATGAGCTATATTAATTGATTGCAACCAATTACACACTGTGTAAAAAAGCTGATCTGATCTGAATTTAATTTTATGATCATATTTCACACATTTGATATGCTTCTCTTCATACATCAGCAATCCCTATAAACACAAAGGCCAAGAGAAGAAGACTGTACTTACAGACCATACTTGATCATCTGACTTGCTTGTGCATTATCCATCATTTTATATGAATCTGTGTACCTTCTGGATAAATGAAGCATGCAGGTGAGAGAGTGATGCTGCAGGTAAGTACTTACTGGATTTTCAACAACTGGGTCATCAGAACGCTGGGCTTGCAGGTTTTGATCTGACTTCATATGTTTGGATGCCTGATAGATTGATAAATAAAAAAATAATCAAACAGGGCACAGTGACCTTATGTGCATCTATCTGGGGGGTCCTTGACATAATAAAGCCTGATTCTCATCACACACAGGCTATGGGGCCAAGAATAGCAGCACTGTTGTCAATCAAAACAACTAGATGGCTTGAGATGAAACTAACAAACTGACTACAAATATAAATGCAGATAGTAAGAACATGTATCCTGATGGCTTTGATAATCCTCTGTCCTTTCACCTTCACCAGTAGGATGAATCTCAAGTCGGACTGTTCTTGTGCAGATGACGATGACAATTAACCATAATGAGCCCATTAAATTTTGATTGTATGAGCAAGTCATGCTTTATCAATTCTGTAGTACAGAGTGAAACCCCAACATCTTTGAGTCAATTTATTTACTCTTCTCTTTGGGTGAATTGAGATGACTTTTAATCTCAATCTCTATTTTACATATAATACTGATTAGCAAATGTTAGCATAAGAGACTTTTGATGATGCTGTTACCATCAACATATTGACCATTTTATTGTAAGTGTGAAGAATTTGTGTTTATAGCCTTATAGGAGAAAGCATGGGTGTAGACTTTAAGTATCCCTTCATACTTTTTAATTGAAGCATACATGATCCTCACTAGTGGGTTGTAGTTCACTGGCAATAGATTCATGACTGTGATGTCCTATTGATTTGGAAAGGTAAATTTGAGTTTGTGAGAGGGTATGTTCAAATATCACAGCTGCCTGGGTCATCTATAAAATAAATGTATGTATATATATATATATATACATATACATGAAGGTACTTTCCTCAAGGACTTTAATGATGGGCTGAACTGAAGCAATAAAAACAACATGGGCAAGTACAAATCGATGTATCATATACTACTCCTCCGCTGGTGATGATTTGCGTGGCCATGTATACATAGATCCATGCAAACAAAATGGTAGTTAATCATTCCAGATTGTACCGACTGCTTTTAGGAAGGGGGATTTCAGTTAGCTTTAGCCATTGGCAATGCACACAACAGGGTACCTTTCTTTTTCAAGCCCTCTCCCCTCTCCCAAAAACCACTAAGTCACACTCATCTGCTTTTATGCCCCAGCACAGCAGCCAGACCGCTATACAAATTGAGCCTGTAATCTTGTCAGATGATGGCTGACATCCTGAGAGAAAAAGGAGGTCAAGAGGTTGGGAGTGGTGGGCATCACAGGAGGACTACCTCAAAGTACCAGTGTGAAAACATGCCTAAGCATTTAATCATATATTCTAGCCTTTATTGGGAGTACCTAAATCCACTGCTCCTAGTTAAGTGGTTTGAAATCATGTATCACAATGAAATGTAATCAAGACAATAATTTTCTGAGTTTTTCATTGTAATGTAACAGTAAGGAAAATTTATAAAAAATTATCAATCCATCTCTGTTAATTCCAAATTGACTGAGTATTGTATTGTAGTATTGCTCAGAACACTGTCAGTTATATTTAAAGTGGGTCATCTGAGCACAGAGACTCATCACGCAGCGGCTGTATCATTGTCTTGTTATGGCATTGAAAACAGGCCAGTTTGTGTGTACTCGCTTTACACAGGTATCATCAATGTGTCTTCACAAGAACACAAATGAATATGTGATAATAAATATAATGACAGTTATTTACACTTTTAAATAGTTACTTCCTTAATCCTTATTTGACTTGTTGCAACTCCCCAGGAAAAAGCAGGATCCTTGAGTCTCTTTCCTCTCAGGACCCAACTACACAGCTCAGCCACACAAACCAAAGAGAGGGGGAAAAACAACAGCAGCTGAATCATTAAATGTAAATTGGCTTCTTTAGTGGCCCTGTGCTGCGCAGACTCTCCTTTCTAATCACCTTACCCTCTAACGCATCTTCAAATGCCTTTTCAGAGTCTGCGGCTCCATGGTTTGTATAGTCATCATCTTATAGCATTTGAGTGTATCTTAGTGAAGCTAGACAATTAACCTGATGTTTTATGCTCTCTCTGTTACCAGAGCCCTTCTGATGGATTACACAGTCCCTGCATGGAGATAGTTGAAGGGATTATGTGGGACTTCAAACAGGGATTTATTTGTGTAACCTCTTGTGTATGTGCGGATTAAAGGTGAATGCCACTCAACTGTCACTTTTGTTCAGTGAAACTGCATAATGTGTTCTTTTTCTAATTTGTTGATGATTATTCAGTATTGGGTGAAAATGTTTTGTGGTCATGTTTAAAAATCATTGCATGGGGACGATCTTAATTAAGTGCACCACAGTATATTTTTTGTCACATTTACAACCATTTACTTTTTTAAAAATCTATTTATGACTATGGCTAAAAACAGGGGAGGTATAATGGGTTCATTTGTTTGTGATGAGAGTCATGGGTTTTTATTGTGATTTTGGACCGGATATTTTCATTGGTGCCAGTTACTCTAAACAATGTAAGCAATGCACTGAAAATTCAGTGAATGCATCACATCTTAGCCATATAACATGAACCAAAGACACACAATAATTACCAAAAACATGTTAACACTGTCTTCAGGCAGCACCAACCGTTAAAGTAATTCTCATCCTCCTGTGCTTCTGTTTCTCCATCTGAAGTAGATAGCTGTCGAAGCTGCTCCCTTGGATGGCGCTAACAGTGTGGACAGTCTGACTGGGGTTCATCTTCAGTTGTTTTCCTGTCATTGACTTTCTAATGGGTGGAAGAACTGTACAGGATCCCAGGCCCTGAGAAGAAGCTGTGGTTGGTGTCCAGGGAAGGTATTGTGGAACTTGATTTAAACTCCAAGTCTGGTCCTCTGGTCCTTCACAGGTTAAAAGCCACTGTGCTGCAGTTGTCCTGAAACATAAAGTTATGATTGAATAAAGGGTCTCGTGATAATAGATTACATTTGCATATTTCTTATATGTTGCTGTGGTATATATTGCATATGGCTATGTTTTCATTTATCTTCAGATGGCTCTAACAGACATATGTTTTTCTGTTATTTTACAAATCAAATCTAATTTATTTATAAAGCACCAAATCATAATGGACACAGTTACATGAAGAGCTAGTTATAAATCCAGCTCTTTATGGAGTTGTGAAAGAAACCCAACAAATCCCTTTCAAGAGCAAGCATATGAAAACTTTAAGAGGCAGAAATGCTCCTTGACCATTTAAGCTGACAGAGAGTGAGAGAGAGAGGCAAAAAATATCTAGAGATAGAGAGCTGAAGGAGAGGAAAGGCTGAGGGGGAGTGGAGGGATGGAGAAAAAGAGCAAGAGAGGAGAAGACGCAACAAAAAAATTCTGCATAGTGTGTTCACATTCTCGCTTTGAATATTACTTGCTCTACTTTTTCTGTTAGAAGTTGTCATCATCCAGTTTTTACGACATAATCCTTAAACTTTGAAATCTCTGGTCAGCAACAAATGGTAGAGATGTTTTACCTTTTTCCAGGGTGATGAAGTCGTACATTTTGCCCTTCCAGAGATGTGTGGGAGAGCTTTCCTGGATTTGTTTGTTGATACCTTGGGTACAAGGACAGTTGAACTTCAGATGAGGGTCTCCCATCAGGATGGCCATGCAGAGATTCTAACTTGATGATGGCTTCCTGGCTCCTCTGCTGGAGTAATGAAAGAAGATGGGGTGAGGTGCTGAGGAATTGAATGGTGGGGGGCAAAGGCTGTGATGTAGTTGTCCTCTGAGGTTTGAGTTTAGTTGCAGGAGCTGGTCTTGCGAATGTGGATCTCCGACAGTCTCCCTGCTCAGGTCTGACTGCCTGGGCATGGGGGTGCTGCAGAGAGAGGACCAGAACACATGTTGCTTTTAAAGTTTATATTTGCAACATTTTACATTTCTGTAAGATATCCTAGATTTTATTTTAAGGCATTTCTTGAAAGCTATGTGAAGAAGAAAGCATCAACTCTATGTTTACCCATTTATAACACAAACATAAAAACAACAAACAAAAATTTGATCTCAGTAAGAGGCACAATTCTTCTTTCCCAAGAATAAAAGGAGATGGCATTAATTTTTGCATGATATGAACAAACTATGTAGTGCAAGGTCTATTAACTTGTCTCTCATGTATCTAGTGCTGCTGATATGGCAGCTTTTCCCATTCCAGTGAGGAAAAATTTACACTCCTCTATTTGGCTATGTTAGGGTGAATACACAAGTGCTCAAATATAACACTCTTCCAATCCCCTCCTTTTCTACTCCAACTCCTCTTTTTTTTTAATAGCCGGTGGCAAGATAGGAAGCAGCACCATAAGTGATCAGGTCACATTCCCATTAGAAAACAACGAGCCCTGGTATTCTGCAGCAGCTCCTTTGTCAAAGCGCAAACATTTGAGCATCCACATCCACAACAATAAACACATCACCAAACACAAATGTTTGAAACAATGTCAAAAAAGGAAACAGAATAGGGGGGATATCCTACCTGCAACTGTTGAGTTCTCTGGAACCACCTCAGCTCAGGATCTGAGCTAATCTCTTGATTTTCTTCTGTGGCATTTTCCTTCAGAGTTTCATGAACCTTAAAATAGAACATATAGCCTGAGTGACTCCTGATACAGACGCAAGAAAAATATTTCCATTGAGACCAGTGACAAAATTCATTAATTTGTTAATTCATCTTCAACCGCTTTTTTGTTTCCAGATCGCGGGGGTCGCTGAAGCTAAAGCTCATACTGGGCGAGGGCAGGGTACACCCTGGACAGGCCGCCAGTCTATCACAGGGCCAACACACAGAGACAGATATACAACCACTCACACTCACATTCAGACCTACTGCCAATTTAGAGTCATCAATTAGCCCAAACATGCATGTCTTTGCATGGTGGGAGGAAACCAGAGTACCCGGAGGAAACCCACACAAGCACGGAGAGAACATGCAAACTCCATACAGAAAGGTCCCTGGCCCTGGAACTGAATCTGCAACTTTCTTATTGTGGGGCAACAGCCCCAATAATATACCTATTATTGTTGAATCCAGAATCAGTGCCTGTCCTCTTTTCCTACATCATATTCCTTTGATTCACTGCCATAGTTGCTCCCAGTTTATTTATTTGTGACATGGAAATATGTTGTGGTAATGCTGTAATCACATATCATTGGGTTAACTCCAGGACTTCCCCTGAGGCAGAGGACCATCTGAGTGGATCAATATTATTGACAGGATGAAGGCTTTTTGCTGAATGCCCCTAATTCTATGTGGTTGAATAGGTGAAGGTCAGAAGGAACAGGTGGATTCAGTTGTAACATATCAATCAATAAGCGTGTTTGTGATTTCTCTTCTTCATCTACATCTAATTCACTGCTGAACAAGGGCAGAGCAGTTGTTTGAAGATTAGGAGCAGGTGCTGGTGACTACTGTATGTCTAGCAATATACCCACAAACACAAACATTCATACCAAACACACACACACATTCTTGGCACCTCTCACCCTTACCTATTCCCAGTCCCATTGCCTTTTGTCACCCATTATACTGATCCCAATCAGTTGGAGCAAATGATCAAGCCTGTATTGCATTTTGAGCATGGTAAGCTGTGTAATATCTTTTCTACTAAATTGGAAGGCTCATAATTGCTTCTCTGTAGGATGATGTCATAACAAAGTCTGCCAATTGCAGCTAGCTGTATTATCTCCTGTACACATCTGCTTTTTGCAATGAAGACTTCAAAGGGGCTGTGGATCTTGAATTGCATTTAGCTGCTATTGTGGAAAGCCTAGGTAATCTTGATTAGGTGTTTAGACTGAGGCTGGGTATACCGTGGCAGAGAGCTCCCCAGAGCTTTGGTCTAAAGCTATTAAAAGATTGTACATTATGTTCCCCTGGCTTTGAAGTAAGGGCCTGCGAGAGGAGAAGGGATACTGAGGGCTGAGTGCAATAGCAGAAGATTGATCTGCTACTTCTGTCTTTATCAAAGGAGGCCCATGCCCCGATGGATCCAATCATTGCTACTGCCACTCTGCCACTTGTCCGGGCTAAACATTTGCAGCATTAGGAAGTTGTGTACATTTAATAACACGTCTAATTTTAACAAGTTGCTTTCAGATGGCCACTCTCTTCAGAAGACCCAATGGGTTGTTTTAGAAAGACCTTGTAACAACTAGCTCGTCTGGACATATATTGATTTGTGAAACCGATGTGATTTGTACATGGAGTGTTGCTATCTTTTACAAGAGCGAGGAAACAAGGATGAGCTTTGTGATAAAAATTGTGCAGGTATTCTGATAACAAGTATTGTTTTTGTTTTTGTCTGTCTCTCTCTCTCTCGCTAAATTTAACTCTTAGATTTTTCAAAAAATCTGTCCTAAATATCCTAATCCTAAATATAGGCATTATTTCTTTGAAAAATAATCATATTTTAGAATAAGATTAATTTTAATCCAACCAAGAAAAATAACCACAGTATAAGTAGAAACTGCAAACTGTAGTAGACTCACTGGTAGATAAATGTGTTGAATTGTTGTGTGCCCTGTTAAACAATGTTGAGTCACTAACCCTAAACCAAACCTGCATATTATAAATGGACTGTCCAAGTTCAAATAATTATCTCAATTGTGTCTATAACCATGTTAAACAAAGAGCTGAGATTTGTTATAATAAACTCTGGTTTAAAAAATACTTGAAACTTTAAACTTGAAAATCTCTGCTAATATGTTACATTGTAGCCATAGCACAACTGATTCATAGATTAGTGTTGTAATGACACAAAAAATGGACTATATGTAAATTGGATCTCTTATCCCTCATTAAGTGAGATATGTCTTTTGGGAGACAGAGAAATGGAAAACTAACAAGCAAATTCAGAGGGAAAATGGCAAGACACAAAGGTTTAGGAGAGGGAATGGCCTTGGCTCTGTTTACCATTGTACAAAGCTAACAGCACTTGACTATGTAAATGGTGATGATATGAGACATTGTAGAGGGCTGGGGCTCAGATGGGTGAACAAGGTTGTTGGTATTATAGCCAGCAAACTGTCTTGTGGCCCAACAAATGGGGAATGCAGGCCATCCTAACCAATTATGCCACTGTGCCAGGTGCAGGGATGTTTAAGAGCCTATTGGGAACCATGCGTCTCTGATGTTCTAGTTGTACACATCAGCTCATAATAAGCATAGCCAAACATGGCTCTTCTCATAAGGTGGAGGAGAAGGCAGATAAAAACAGCTGTGCTGCTTTGCCAAATTAATTTTTTCAGACTGGGTCAGAGCAAACATAGGATATTCTCATTATTGTTTGAAACAATAATGTAGGGCTTATAGCCACCCACAATATTACTAAGTAAGTATAAGATCAGCTGATACAGAAGAAAAATGGAGATGAAATGAACCCTGTTCAATATTTTGCTTATGGGGCCATCTGTATTCAAACACCTGCTCATTAATAGTGTCCAAGATTAGAATCAACTATCAGTTTAAATACAGTAACATTTGGCTACAAGGACAGTTAATACATGTGTGATGACAATGTTGCCACCACTACAATCAGGATCTCTGCCTTACCCTTAAATGTCCTGCTCAAACATTTGGTAGAGCACGTTTTGACATTTGAATGTATTTTAATACATTTGCCATGAAGTGTCATCTCGTTTGGCAGAGGCCTATATTTACAAAATTTTTTGTTCGTTTTTTGTTATTATTGCCCCAAGGAAATAAAAATGCAAAGAAATAATTTTTCCATTGCTTTTTTTCTTAGTGAGAACATTAAAGGGTTATATACATAACTTTACACTCACTTGGAGCTCTTCACAGCTAACACCTCATCAGTCATCACTAAAACCAGCGTCACAAAAACACTCTAAATGCTGAAAACAAAAGGGTAATGAACAGCGGCCACTAGATTGAATCGATAAAAGTAATCTGCCATCACAAAACACTGACCAGTTAGGTCATGGAGTATCAACACAAAAGCAGAACTATTGGGTTGTCTCTGGATTTAAAACACTGGCTTGTTCCCAGTCAGATTTCATGCCTGATCAGCTGACTGTAACATTAGCTTGGCACAAAAAAAATCATTATCAATACTAGTGCAGCTCCTGGTGTCTGTTTCTGTAACTGCAGGCAATTGTAGGAGAAAGGCTGTCTGGATGCTGGATGCTATGCTGTCTAATGGTCCATTGACACAGTTCAAAAATATGATTTCAGTAATAAAGAGATATTAGAGTTTGAGAAAAACTATATTATGTACACACCTCATTTATATTATAGTGCATCTCCTGCTTCAGTGAATGAGCCCTTGTAGAGTAGCCACATTTAGATCTGTTGCATCCTAGGGTTAGTTTGTTTGATTCTACTATGTCCTTCATTTGTCCTTCTGGCTTTTTGTCCAATAAAACTTCAGGACTTGTCAATGAGGTAGAATTGGTGCTCTGGATGGGTGCTCCTTGTGTACATGTTGGTTGTTGTTGATGTTGGATCTGAAGTTCTGTTGCATTAGTTCCTGGTGCTCTGCATTGTAAAGCTTGGTTGTGACATGGGGTGGATGTTCCTGAGCTAGAGGTGCTACTTTGAAGATGTAGGCAATAGGGCTGGTCTGGCTCAATGGCAGCCATATAAGGAGTCAGCATCACAGCTGGACTTGTGTCAATGAAAAATCTGTATACTTCTCTTATATCCCGCCTCTGTCTATTCAATTGGATTGAGTTCTCTTCATGGACTTGACAATATTCCTCAGTAGCAATCTCTGGATTCTCCCTGCAGCAGCTATTGGTCTTCAGTTGGTTCCTCCAGTTAGGGTAATAGCGCAAATCAGAATAGGCATCCCCCGAGAGGGGCCAGCTGTAAGATTAAAGAAAGCCAAGAGAGCAAAGAGTAAGTCATTATAAATAACATACAGACGAAGAATGATATTTGCATGTTATAGCTCTAATGCTACGCTTAATTAATTACACATGAATGCAATTATAAAAGAATGTATACATTCTAACAAATTATATTCCCAGTAATTGATTAAATTGTTGGTACACTGCTTCATTAATGACATTTCAAGTTTTACAGACACCTGAGTGCCCCATAGTCCTGTGCATTGAGGTCAAAGGGGTCAGAGGCATTACACCATTATTAGAATGATGATGTCCTCAGACAAAGTATGAAGCCTTATCAGAGACTTCTGAAACTGAAACAGATGAGGGGGATTATGAGCCTGTATTTACAGATAATTTTCGTATTTTCACCTCCATGCACACTAATGAGAATGTATTTGAGAGCTACTAGCGGGGGAATGGTTCACAAACGGCAATTTTCAGCTTATGAAATGGCTTGAAAATTGCAGGCTAAAATGCTTTTTCTGATGGTGATGAAAAGATCTCATTAAAATAAATAGCAGAGAGCCTCTTTGTTGTGCTTACTGGGAGGACGAAGAGAGCCTAATTCTCCTGCTGTGATGCTGTGTGTGGGGGCGCAAAGCACACAGTTGCCTAGGTGTAGGGCCCTTCACTTCGATGAGGCCAAAAGGGTAAGGGATGTCTCTCTAATGACTGAGACTCAAACAAGTTGGAGAATGCATTATAGACAATATGCAGCAAGACGTGTTGCCTCTAGCACTGGGAAAACACCACAGTCCATTATTTTGGCCCAAGACACAGACACCTAAACACAAAAGCAAGTGAAATGCAGTGACAGATACTGAATGGAAAAACCAAAACTGGTCACACTGCCTATACTAAAATTTCCTTTCGCAATTTTGGGGTGAGATATGTGCAAAATATAGTGAAGAGGCATGAATAGGGATGCTTGAATAGGAATCTTTTGTTTGAATAAGGAATGCCCATTGGGTTTATAAACTATGCAATTGCATTGTGTAGAAAGGGTTACCTGCTTTGAGGAGCTAGTAGAGAGGATGATGAGAACATGATAATGGATGAGACTGTGTGTGCTGCCTCAGTTCTAGCAAATGGAGCCTTTTGTGGGAAAATGTCAAGTTTATTTTCCCCTGAAACAATGTACTTTGGAGGCAAACCCACACTTGCTGAGCATCAATCTGCACAGGTTAATGACGGTAAAATTGAGAATGCCCCTTTTCCATTTTGAAGGGAGATGACTGTCAGACTGGGTCTGAAGGAAAGAGAGCAGGAAACAATAGTACGAGCGACAAGATTGCAAAAACAGATGAGGTGGTGTCCTCATCATAGATACCTACCTCACTCTATCAAAGGAATGAAAGAGAGATCTCCTTTACAGCCACAGTGATTCATGTTAATGGACCACGAGTGACCACTTATTGCGATCCACCCAAACAATGCAAAAATCTAATTTCCCTCAAATGAAAGCTGTTATTCTGAAAGCATAACTCTCACTTCAATGTACGATAAGTGGCTGCATCTCATTAAATAACTGACACAGTTTCATTGTAAAGTGGAGAATGAAAGCTATTTATCTTTTATCATCAATGTGCTGTTTAAAAGTAAAGGGCTTGATTGCTTCTGCATCATCTTCATTGTGTTACATCTAAGCTGTGCTATTATCTGCTTAGTTTTCAATTAATTTGTCACAGACAGTGAAAGTGACAGCCTAGTCAAACGGCCAAAACTGAACAAGGTCAGTCACAAATCTCCCTCAACTGAATAACTTATATTAAGTTCCATGTTTACAGATTTTTTGCAATAGACAAGGCTACACAGCCAATAGTGTCAGCGGTTTCCACAGCAGTGTCTATGTACTATGCATATCCACAACCATCCAAAGTAAAATTAAGTTTTAATCACACTATTTTCACCAAAGCAGACTGCAGTTTCGCCTTTATCTGTCAATCATTTGCAAAGTGCCATTAATTACTGCCATCTACTGACCAGACTGCAGAACTCCACCTCAGGATGTCTAGTTTTCCCTTAAAACCAATATGTCTTGTCTGTATACCCAAGGCTTCATAACTCAGATATCCAGTGCTGTCCAAAAGAAAACAAAGAGTCAAACCATTGCACTGAATTAAATGCCCCTCTATTACCATGAACATATCCACACACATATTGTCATTTATTTTAACAATGCAACATACAGTCTCTTCTGGCCACTGCTGCACCAAACTTTCAGACAAAAGTTCTATTGATGCATGTTTTAAAGAAAGTACAATTTTTTCTCTCATTTTAAAGGACAAAATAAACAAAAGCTTTAGTTGGAAAAGGCCAAAAATATCTAGAGCCTGATTGTCTTATTTCTTTTCATGTATTGTATCATATATACAGTCAAACATGATCCATATTTTGCTTAAACGGTTGAAACTTTCTCACAGTAATAAAGAAGCAAACCCAGTATGTGTTATTTACAGACTCTTGTTACTTAGTTTTATGTGCAACAGAACACACTTATGAGTACAGCCACCTGATGCAGGTGCATATATAGTCAGATGTTCTTTGAACATCATCACTTAAATGCAATACCAAATAAGAGGGTTAGACAAAACAGAAATTTTACAACTTACCTTCCTCTACTTTCATCTATTTTTGTATCAAAGAACTCAGCGTCAGTGGTAGGGAAGTTTAAGGTTGTCTCAAGCCTATCAAGAACTTGAAGATCTTCATCATTATTTGTGTAGTCATGCTCTTTATTTCCCTGCTGTAAACTATCAGCATTGTCCTGTTGTGGTGGTGTGTACTTGTTTTGATCATGTTGGTTGACACACGTCAGTAGCTGCTGACAGGTTCTCTTTTGGACAAAGCTCTCTGGGTCAGAATCTTCATGCTCCCACTGAATGGACGATGTGGCTTGTTCTGGAGAAGGACACCTTTTTTCCTCAGTCTTCAATACTGGAAACATGCTCCCAAGTTTTGAGTCCTCTGTCCATTTTAGTTCTTCATGAGGATATTTTCATCCTCAAAGTTTTGTTGTACAAGAGTAAAAGCATCCTATAGGAAGAGAGGAGATAAAGTATGAACATTCATATATTTACTTAATGAGATACAGACAGGATGAAAACAAAAGCTGATGATTTGGAGACATGGCTTTGGTTCCTTTCATCTAGCATCAGATTCTGTATCATGTGTTACAGACACATTACAGACTTGAAGCAAAGGATTCCTGCCACTTTTCTGCTTGCAATTATGATTTAGATTATACCACCTCCTGCACCCTCTATACTTTCATGCCCCCTACCCGAACCAGGGTCTGTATCCCCACCCCGCTTTCACTGGTGCAGTTGGTGAGAGGTCAGAGTAGGTGATAGTAGTGCTGTTTGAGATAGTTGTCTTTGTGTGAGGAGCGGTGATGGCTGGCATTAGGGGGGTGACGCTGGGACGCCAGTGTTGACGGTCTAGCCTTCTGGAGGTGTTGTGGGCCTAACTAGACGAAACACCGGTGAAAGGAGGTTCCCACCTGATGACCCCGAAGACATGATAGCTATCACCGCTCACTGGCCTAGTTGGATATCATCTGTAGGGAGCATAGAGCAGTGTGAAAATTTGTTGCTAGGAGGGTGTTCACTGAGTCTGGTCCATTTTTTTGTCGCACAAGTTTCTTGTGTTTCTCTAAATATAATAAGTGATACAAGGGCCCTGGAACTAAAATACCTAAATGGAATCTATCCACTGCTAATATTATTCTCTACAATATTGTATTATAATATTCTCTCTTACTTCTTGTTGTGGTTTTGTTTTTGTTTTTCCTTTGACATAATACAATATGTTCAAAAAGGCTTCTTTTAAGGCCAAGTAAAACTCCAAGTAAAATCCAATTAGTCAGAATTTGCTCAATTCATCTCAGTGTGGAATAGAATGAGAAACTTACTTCCCCAGTTGCTAAGTGACATTCTGCCTTCACTCTGATTTTTGACCAGCAAAATCACCAAACTTTGAATTGGAGAGAGGAGGACAGAACTCACCTCTCAATCAGAAAATATGAATTATTTATTTTTGTCTTCTTTTTATTATTACATAACAAAACAACATTGGCAGCGAGTCATTCAATGGGGTATCAAGGATAGAGTTTTGGTTCAAACACAATAAAGACTAGATATAGAGAAAAAGTAATAATGTAAATCAAATAAGTGAAATTGTAATTAGTGAAATTTTTCCTTTAACATGGATGGATGTGAGTCAACCAGAAATCTTCTGGATAATATAGATTCTAGATGATATTTACTATGGATTTAGAGATACTGTTAAAATATGTTTTTTCAAGTTGCATTTTATATATATAAACATAAACAAACATACATAAAAAAAGAACTCACACACACGCACTAAAATGCTTAAATGGAATCTATCCACTGCTAATATTATCTTGTTTGGTTTTTCCACAATAGTTTAGGTTTTCCTGTCAAGTGTAACTGTTCTTTTGTTCCACAAGATGGAGCCATTTGAAGTAAAATCATTGGTAGGGTTGACACGAAAATGCATATATTTTAAACTATTTCATACTATTTTTCTTCATACTATTTCAGACTTTTTACAGTTTTGTTAAATACAATTGAAAAAAAAATCATTGCAATTTGAAAATACTACCATTAACTTCTGTTACATTTTGTTGTAGTGTGCACTTGTGTTAAAATGAAAAAAGCAAAGGAATCAAAAAGGAACGACTGAAATATCAAAGTTCAGGTTCCTCCATTTCTCGTGATCATCTCCGAGATGATGGTTGAGGTGTCTATCTTTGGTAAAATCAGCTGATTGGACATGATTTTGAAAGATTTTGTTCATATTAACTGTCAGAGTTGGCAATGCAGACCAGAGCAGAAAACCAAGCCATGGGCAGGAAGGGGCAGCTTCCAGAGTTCACAGACTGGACAATTTAATGTAATATAATATAGCAATTTTTAAGACCAAAACATACACACCTCAAAATTGTATTTAATGTTATTGATTGGTTGATTTTACGTTACGTTCACACATATATTTAGAAATAAAGCGTCTGGCACATTGCTTACTGGAGAACAGTTAACCTGTCGACGTGGTACTTACTGCATATTAATTTCGAGTGGGTTCAAGGTAACTTAAAATATTTGTCGAAGCATGTTTGGGTTGCCAAAACTCCAGATTTTCTGATAAAGTCGAATCTTGGGCTACTAGACTTATAGCTTCTTGAAGACTATTTATCCCAGCCGCCGTAAATTCCACTACCAGGATATTGCTTCGTAGAGAATCACCGTCAAACTTCCCAGTTTACCTCTCAGCCAAGTTCAATAACTGAATATTTATCCGTGTAGTGTTGAGCTTAAAGAGTGTACGTTATCGTTCTTAACTTATATTAACTATATAGTTTAATATTTTGCTATAAAATGTCATCTTTGTCCCTGTTCAGTTAGAATGCTGTGCCAGTGACAATTAACATAAATCCAAGCGCTGTCATTCATTTCCTTAAACTTTCAGACGGTAAAGTAAGAAGCATTTGTTTAAAAACCTCACCTCTTTTCTCCGCCAGTCGTCTACCGAGCATTGCAACCGTAGCAACGTGACGCAAAAGTACCTGTAAACATGATTCCAACTCTCGCGAGAAGTCTGTATTGCGGTTGATAACGTCCATCGTCGAAGCGTATTACACTTCGGTTTCAGCATTTGTTAGAAAAACCATTTACTTTTACTGACACCTCTAACGTTTCGAAAATTTAAGACAGTACAGACATGATGCTTACAGAGTTCTCTTCTCTCCAGATTCAGTATGATGGCAGACATTTTCTTCTGAGCACACTAATGTAATTGTGTACCTGGACACAAATACTCGGTGGTCCGGAGTGCGCTGGGATGCTCCGTGTTCTTTTATTTAAAAAAAAAAAAAAAAAATTCCAGGGATGTTATAGGTCACTACACAAAATACTGTTGGCCTCACAGGAGATGTTTCAGAACCGGTGTATATTCAACAATTAAAGTTTATGCTATGACAGCTGTTTTACTTTCATACAACTTAAACATTTTCCACAAATAAAAGGAAATTCATTAAGTTTCAAGTCAGTTAAAAAAAAAAAAAAAAAAAAAAAATATATATATATATAAAAAATAAAAGTCTGAAATAGTATGAAGAAAAATAGTATGAAATAGTTTAAAATATATGCATTTTCGGGTCAACCCTACCAATGATTTTACTTCAAATGGCTCCATCTTGTGGAGCCACTGTAAACCCATTAGTTGAAATGCAAAGAGCATTTTGACAAAAGAGGCCAAACAGAAGGGTTACAAGATTTTATTGTCAAAGCAGTGACATCTCCAAACAAAAACTTGACATGTTGCTACAAGCTGTTCCCAGTTGTCACTATTGATTTAAACCCAATTTAATTTCTTAAATTGCACTCTTTAGCCTGTTATAATGTGCTAGAAGAGGGTTAACTTTCTCAAAACATCTGAGGTAGCAGGTGAAACAATGGACTGTTTAATCAACCTCCTCAATGGTTGGTCCAGAGGATCCACCACCAGGTGCGGCACCACCAGCTCCAGGGAAGCCACCAGGCATGCCCTCTGGCATACCACCTGGCATGCCACCAGCACTTTGGTACAGCTTGGTGATGATAGGGTTGCACACTTTTTCCAGCTCCTTCTGTTGATGCTCATACTCATCCTTCTCAGCAGTCTGCAAAGGGCCATTTCAGGGTTAGTCAAAAGTTATGTGATCATAGAGGAAAGGAAAACAAAAACCTTCACTGACCTGGTTCTTGTCAAGCCAGCTGATGACCTCATTGCACTTGTCCAAGATTTTCTGCTTGTCATCATCACTGATCTTGCCGGCAAGCTTCTCATCCTCCACAGTTGATTTCATGTTGAAAGCGTATGACTCCAGGCCGTTCTTGGCAGACACCTTGTCACGCTGGACATCATCCTCTGCCTTGTACTTCTCAGCCTCCTGGACCATGCGTTCAATGTCCTCTTTGCTAAGACGACCTGTCAAAAGAAACAAGGTTAGCATTTAATAATTTGTTTGGCCAACACTGCAGCTTAATTTGTGTTAAGCTACAGTTTTATACCTTTGTCATTGGTGATGGTGATCTTGTTCTCCTTTCCAGTGCTCTTGTCAACAGCAGAGACATTCATGATGCCATTTGCATCAATATCAAATGTCACCTCAATCTGGGGGACACCACGAGGAGCAGGGGGAATGCCTGTGAGCTCAAATTTGCCCAGCAGGTTGTTGTCCCTGGTCATAGCACGCTCACCCTCATAAACCTGTTGAAGGTGCACAGGATTAGCACACATTAAGGTTGTTGTGACATTTGTTCTTTGAATTTTACTTTGCTGAGAAATCTGGAGGATTCCACTTCCTGTGGTCTTGCGAGTGCTGGAAGACATTACAGAGATCAGGAACAAATAACTTGATGTACAATGCTGTGCTTACCTGGATGAGCACACCAGGCTGGTTGTCAGAGTAGGTAGTGAAGGTCTGGGTCTGCTTGGTAGGAATGGTGGTGTTACGCTTGATAAGGACAGTCATGACACCTCCAGCTGTCTCTATACCCAGGGAAAGAGGGGTGACATCCAGAAGCAGCAAGTCCTGCACATTCTCAGATTTATCACCAGACAAGATGGCAGCCTGGACAGCTGTAAAGATCAAAACAAGTACAGCAAGTTCCCAAACTAGAACACTCAAATAAGGAGGAGGCACATAAAATTACTTGACTGGCACTTACCAGCTCCGTAAGCCACAGCTTCATCTGGGTTGATACTCTTATTGAGTTCTTTTCCATTGAAGAAGTCCTGAAGCAGTTTTTGGATCTTTGGAATACGAGTGGAGCCACCAACCAGCACAATGTCATGAATCTGACCTTTATCCATCTTGGCATCACGAAGAGATTTCTCCACAGGGTCCAAAGTGCCACGGAAGAGGTCAGCATTGAGCTCCTCAAAACGAGCCCTGGTGATTGAAGTGTAGAAATCAACCCCCTCATACAGAGAGTCAATTTCGATGCTGGCCTGGGTGCTGGAAGACAGGGTGCGCTTGGCCCTCTCACAAGCGGTACGCAGACGGCGGACAGCTCTCTTATTGTCACTGATATCCTTCTTGTACTTGCGCTTGAACTCAGCAATGAAGTGGTTTACCATACGGTTGTCAAAATCTTCTCCACCAAGATGAGTATCGCCAGCGGTGGACTTGACTTCAAAGATGCCATCCTCAATGGTTAAGATTGAGACATCAAAGGTGCCACCACCAAGATCAAAGATGAGGACGTTCCTCTCTGAGCCAACCTAAAATTTAAAGTGTTAATTTTCCAAAGCTGCTTTATTACAATCAATTAGAATTTGTTTTTAGACTGAAATCTAACTAAAGTATCAGGTATTTAATTGCAGTATTAAAGATGAATTTACCTTCTTATCCAACCCATAAGCAATAGCAGCAGCAGTTGGTTCATTGATGATACGCAAAACATTGAGCCCAGAGATTGTGCCAGCATCTTTTGTGGCCTGACGCTGGGAGTCATTGAAGTAGGCGGGCACCGTAATTACAGCATTGTTGACAGTCTAAAAAGGGATATTACAGTCAAACAGATGCAATTCTTGTAGTTTCCATGTTTTTAATTCAAAGCTATGGGAAAAACAGCCTACTTTTCCGAGGTAGGCTTCAGCAATCTCCTTCATCTTTGTCAGCACCATGGACGAGATCTCTTCTGGGTAGAAGGACTTGGTCTCACCCTTGTACTCCACCTGAACCTTGGGGCGGGTGTTATCATTGATGACATTAAATGGCCAGTGCTTCATATCGGATTGCACGACTGTGTCATCAAACCTGCGGCCAATCAGTCTTTTGGCATCTGAAAAAGAAAGTTTGCACTTGTTAAAAATTTAAGTAAAGTCTGCTACAACTTGATCTCCCGGTAGAGAGATCACTCAGACATCCAAGGAAGGATTTATGCCATCTTTGGTCATTTGAACTCTGGTGGAAACTACGAATGGCAGGAGGGGAAAGGGGAGAGGGGAAAAAAAAAAAAAAAAAAAAGAACAATCAATCACAGTGACAATTTCCGAAGAGCACTTAGTGCTAGAGAACACTGTCAGTTTTGTGTCATTCCTGCATCATGATTAGTGAATCATCATCAGCACTTTGAGGCCTTTCCTTCATGGTACAAGTGACAAGCGTGACAAGCCTGCAGGTTCATTTTGATGAATATGAAAGACATTCTTACCAAAAACTGTGTTGGTGGGGTTCATGGCAACCTGATTCTTGGCTGCATCTCCAATCAGCCTCTCTGTATCTGTGAAGGCCACATAGCTGGGTGTGGTCCTGTTACCTTGGTCATTGGCAATAATTTCAACTTTGCCATGCTGGAACACACCAACACATGAGTAGGTGGTCCCAAGATCGATGCCAACTGCTGGTCCCTTAGACATATTTCCTATAATCAAGAGCAAGTGTTTATCTCATGTATTTCACCTGAAACTGTGACAGGCAGCTGTTACGCCATTAACAGAAGTTTCCAGAATACATAAAGTTAACACAAATGAACTGTATAATAGAAAGTTGTGCAATACATTTAATGAAGAAAAAAATAAATTAACTCAACAGCCCTACAACCAACAAAGTTGTCTGTTAAGTGAAAGTGACTTTCAATATGGCAGATGTAACTTGGCTGTCAACAAAATCGCAACTATAAATATGAAATTCGTCCATCTTCACTGTTTAAAAACAAGCCTTTCAGCAATTAACAATTGAAGGGGGAAAGTCCGCATTGTAGAGAAATGGCGCTGGGTAATGTGGCCACGTGAGAATGACGCATCAAGTGTGCTCGCCCTCAATACGTAAACTGAAAAAATAAAAACGCTTTAAAGTGCCAAAATGCAATACATTTTCATCCCGAAAGAGGTTGATCATAAAAATCAGAGCATTCAAAGTCCCATCGACTCAAAATAATTGTCCATTATGCCTTCGCCCAAGCAAATGGCCTTTTCTTCTGAAAAGCCAACAGGAAGTCTTTTCATTCACGCTAACTTGAAAAGGAATTTTCGAGAACCTTCGGCAGCGTCCCTTCCCCCACCCTGTCGGTTTTGCTAAGTATGTAACGTTAGCTAGTGTGTTTACTCAGCTTATGACAACAGCTGCATTGCAAACATACGCAGGGCATTCATCCACATCTTTAAAAATCTAAATCGTTTAGCGTAAACAGTAGTCATTCGGACATTGAAATATAACAATTTCCTGGCAAACAATAGCTGACAGTGAATGCGTTAAATGTCACATGAACTACCGCCATTGAGGCGGAACTCAAACAATAAGGCTTGCAAGACAAAACGAGATAACGCTTTCAGACAAACCCAAGACAAACTTACCGTACTTGAACTGCGGTTTACTGTAGATGTTGAAAGAGGTGAACTGCGGCGAGGCTTTCTTCTCCTTGCCGGTATGAGAAGGGAAAGAAAGGCAGAGAGACCACGGGACTTTATATAAGACCGGCAAAACAGCCAATCACAGGTCGAGTCATTGAGTCTTTCCACACCAATCCACCAATTATCTTCGACTGACGCATCAATGGTCCCACCTACTTCCTGCTTTATTCTGTGTCTTTCAAAATGAAGAATGACCGCATGGCTCAATTACAACCCGGAGATACATAATGTTATTAGAGCAACCATCCAGTTTACTGAGATTTCATGTCCACTAACTTCCCTTCGTGTTTAAAGGAAAATAAGATAATATTCTTCCGATATTAGGATTTCATTAAAGGTCAAAAGCAAGGCCATGCATAATTGTATCTGATTTCAACGGATTATATTATATTCATTATAAACCTTACATATTATATTGTTCTAATTTTCATGGACTTTTTTCTTCTTTTGCCTTTCTATGACATATCAGTTTTGATTGGTTCACTATATTGATGGCCAAAACTCGAAAATCTCCTATATGGATAATTTTCTGATGAGTGGGTTTTTACTATGGATGAGTAGAACAAGGAAGGCTGCTCATGTTCTGTCTATCTGCCCATAAAAAAAAAGTGCATATGTCAGATAGGACGTTTTTCTCATTGATATGTAATATCTATATAAAGATAATTCTTGGGATGACCACATTATACAACTTTATGAATACAAAATATTAATATTTCCATTAAACATCATCCATCTTCAAACAATGTATATTTTAGGACAATAGTAGTTATTGGTGCAAATTAACATCATATGTATTAAACATTACAGTGTGGTTATAAACTATTTTACCACATGTTTTTCTGTGTAAACATTCTACACATCATTTTATACAAGTGCAATAAAAGAATTGACCAGCTTCTTCAATGAACACTGCTATGGGGTTATTATAAATATTAGCATATTTTATAGCTCTGTCTCCTTTATGTCAAATTTGTCTGAAGTTGGAGGTTGAGACTCCTGCTCTTTAGGTACACTCTCCGCTGCTGCCATTGCACTGGTGTTTATCACCAAAGCTGGTTGTTCAACATCATACTTTGTGAATGCTGTGTTGAAGATCCCTGTGAGAGAAGAGTGAGAGAAAGAAGAGAAATGGCACATGCCACAATCAGTGATTGTACAGTTTACTTTTTTATGCACCAGCCCTATTTCTGAGGAGAGACAAGCAAACACAGCTTGAACTGCAAGAAGCTGAAATTGCTGCTTTGGTGTTGAGTCAATTAATTGTCAGAAGGAATTTGTTGAGTAAACTAACCAAGGAAATGAATCAAAACGACTCAAAGGTTTGAAATTAGATAGGCTTGAACATAGCACATGCAAGTTCCTGATTGATTTTCTTGGTTCAGCTTCCTCATAAATCTGGGCACGAGACCACAGAGTGAGAAGGCAAAATCAATTTTTCCCAGCAGTGACCCACTCTTATTAAATGTCACTTTAAGAAATCACATTATCACATTCAATTTGATCTTTTAGCAAAACATGTCTGTAAATTCATATTGTGGCAGTAATTGGAATTCAATTTTCAATTCAATTTTCTTGCAGTTACAGCCTCAGCCAGTACAGATTTCTCAGAAGCAGTTAACCTAAGTGCTGAATCATCTGCATACCTCTTCGTCTTTGTCCTTGGGAGTTCCTTTCTTCCTGACTTGATTTTGATTTACTGCTCTCCTCTGATGGATCAGAGTCTTCATTCTCTGTGACAATAAAAACTGTTATGTGTTGTTATTATTATTTTTTATTTTTTCAAAAAGTGCTTAGTTTTGAGGTATAACTTTGTGTCCACAACGAGAAGATCAAGCTATAATTTATATCATATTATATTTAACTTATATTTATAGTCAGCTTAAATCTAAGGCTGGGTCATAAAAGTATGCATTTTCATACATGAATGGCCCTGCCATGACTAAAGTTTAAACTAACAGCTGTGACACAGCATGGTCCATGTTATTGCAGAAACTAGGAAGATGAACTCCTTACCTTTTTTCCAGTTGATATGTGCTCTTCTCAACTTGATGGCAAAAAAAAAGACCACCACCAAAAGGGCAAAGATCAGGCTTGTCACCAAGAAAACTAATATTGATGAATTTCTCTGGCTTCCAGTGTGCATCCCAGTGTCATTACTGC
The DNA here is from genome assembly GCF_900963305.1 of Echeneis naucrates. Lineage (NCBI taxonomy): Eukaryota > Metazoa > Chordata > Actinopteri > Carangiformes > Echeneidae > Echeneis > Echeneis naucrates. Next base: position 21,061,111 of record NC_042524.1, read on the forward strand.
TCTCTGAAAATGGACAGATAATTGGAAGGTGCTCCCCAAACAGTTAAACATTGAAAGCCTGTTACATATTTTGAGTGTAGGAACCAGACAAGGTTTTCCCACCATCAGTCCCCCATCAGAGGAGGTACGTTTGTTTAACCCTGAATTAATGGTGTGAAATTACCTGTTCTGTTGCTCTCCATACTGTTGCTGGGTATCATCTCCTCTGTTGTCATGGACACAGATGTCCTGCCCTGTTCTGGAAATTGCAGTTGTTCAGAATCATCACTCAGTGGCATCAGGCATTTAATTTTACATGACTTTACAATAAAGTGCTGCCAACATTACTTTTCCTATTGCTTGCACATAACAGTTTTTATGCAATCTACACAAAATGAAGACCTTTAAATAAATAAACCTGAAGACAAAATTTGAGCCAGAAATTTGATTTTTTTTTTTAAATCAATTTAATCACATTATTAGTTTTGCCAGAAGATCAATACATGGATTCTGCAATTTTATAATATCAAATAGATTTATCACAAAAACATAGTTTTTCTTGGTTTCAGAAAATGTTGTTTTCTTGACATGGAATATTAAATCTCTGCTGATTTTGTACAGGCATCATGGCAAGCCTCACTATAGCAGGTCCATGCTCTGATTTTATGAATACACGTAGCACAGCTGAGTGTCACACTACAGTATGAGACATCCGTCACAGGAAACTGCTGTGGTGGTTAAGCAACCATCTTAAATGCACAGTGGAAGCCGAAATATCTGTAGTTTCCAAGCCATGAGCTAACATTACACAAACATGTTTGTTTAACAGTCTACAAGTACAGAACACTGTGGTATGTAGTATGAGTTAGAGCCAGTTGTGTTTTATTTATCCCAATGGTTCACAGTGTACAGTTTACTGTCCATTTTTCTACACTTCACATATACAGTATGTCTTAATTTCTCTAGACATTGCATCTAATATTTTTTATGAATATAAGACCATCGCTATGGTGTCATATACAATTTAAACTGAAGTAACATTTATTTTTCCAGGAAAAGGTTACTGCTACTGTTCCTTTTCGTGTTCATTTCTGTCACATATGTGTTACATATATCTCCTGATGTGGAATATTCTCTGGGTTAAATGTGGAAATCAAAACTTACCACTAGTGCTGAGATACAAGTCTGTGGTTGTAACAGGGTCCATAGGATACCTAGTGAAGTCTTTAACTGTCTCTGGCCGACTGGAGGGAACAGTTGACTTCATAAAGCTCTCTGATGAAGGCCCATTTACACCTCTGGTTGTCGTGCTCTCATGTCTGATCCACCCAATTGTTGTTCCCAACATCTGCAATGTCCCTTTAGGCTGTGCTATGGGTGAACTAGTTGTTGTTCTGTGGTGAACTGTAGCTGCAGTCGCATGAAGAGATTTACATTATAAAACATGCAAAAACAAGATTCAAATCAGTACATAGTCTGTGAACTACAAATCGTTTTCCCTTTATTAGAATACAGAAAAATCAAACTATTTACAACACAGAGAAAGAGGAAACAATATGAGGTTGTTTCAGTCAGTACACTTTCGCAGTCTGGTGATGTAGACAAGGTCATGGAGAAACTCGTGAAAGAAAAATCCCTTCCCAGTGCTTTCCCTGTTTTGTGACGACACAACTACTCTTTTCCTGTTCCTCAATTTCTCTCTTTATGCAGAAGTAAATAAGTTTTAGAAAAGAGAAATGATATTTTCTCTGGGTTGAAAACCATAATGTTATAATCATAAACAAAGGAGCAAGGGAAGCTTCTGTTTATACTCACAATCTTGTCCAGTTTTGACAAAGTTTATCAGAGCACGTGGAAGTGCTGGATGTCGAACAAGGCATCTCACAGTAACTCTTTGCTCTGATAAGTCCATATATAGGATATCTGTTGAGATGTATTTTTGGTTTTCATGATATACCTGGGGAATATCTGTGGAATGGGCAGATGTCTTTAGTAACTGCTGCTGTATTCTCCAACTGAGGAAATAAAACTGCATCTTAATGCTAAATTGTTGAAATCAATAATCAAAATAAAACACATATTTTAATTGCTTTGCTACACCAACAAAAGATAATTAAAAAGGAATTTATATTTAATTTATCAAGCCTTAAAATTATACTGTACAGGTTGTGTCTTCAAGAGATGATCTCACTCTATGGTCACTGAGTCTATTTTTGATGCACCTACAAAGGTTTAGCAACTTGTACAAATAGCTGGGTGTGATTACAAAGTGTAACTGCAGCTTTTATTGTTGCATGTGCACCGCAACACAAAACTAATGGGTAAACAGGAATGGATAATGTCTGGTTTTATTTCTTATACTTTGAACAGCTGTGCTGCTCAGTTTGAGACACAGGCTCTAACACAGCACCACAAACATGTAGCTAAAGCTTGTCAGTTATGTACCCTTGTGGGTTGAATCTGTTTGAAGTAAGTCTACTACTTATAAATACAATAAAATACAAGAGAGTTCACAACATCCCCCATGAAGAACATACTGTGAATTTCAGGCAAGTTGTTCAGTTTCCAGGAGATCCTGGGAGCTTCATGGTTCGCCTCTGCAGTGCATTTTACAGCAACCTTCCCATCATGATTTGTTTTCGTCATTTTTGGATTACCTTCAAAAGAATCAAAACCACTGCCAATGATTTCATTGAAGATGAACCACTCACCCACTTGACAATGGCTAGTCCAATATTTGGTGGCTCAGCAATAAAAGAATTTGGGCATATGGCATCGTACTCACCCACCACTGTCACCTTCACCTGCATCACTGTTGAGTGGTTGTCATATTGAGAGCATGTGTAGATACCGCCATCTTTGAAGGTGACATCGGTAATACTGATGGTGAACTCAGAGAGGGACAACTTTTCGATTGTGTAGCGCTTGTCCTTTAAAGCTGGAAACAAGAGAGAAAATAAAATTATGTTTAATGTAGGCAAAATCCTGAGAGATTCTCTCAAATTTGTTTCAAACAGCAGCCAGTTTACGTTGATGCTCACAAATTTGTTGACTTCAGTTTGTGATATTTTGTTCACCTTTTTTATGACTGAAGAACATGATGAATCCTTGTGGGTTCTTCCATTCTACACTGGTATTGTGAGCATTTGCAGTTGGACAGTTCAAGTTGAGTTTCTGGCCTTTCATCACATACACATTCTGCAATGCAAGTGCAGCTGCAATTACATAATAGAAATGTTAGTGCATTAATAAAGACAACAGTTTACTGGAATTGAAAAAGTCAGTGAGAAGCAGTGAAATTTTCCCTCCCCCGCACACAGAAAGGTCCGAAGGTGAAATAAACGATTTGACTCATCTTTTCCTTTCTGGCCTGTGCCAATGTGTGTAAGTGTGAAAAGGAGGGGGTGTGAAAACTATTTTTCACCACAATGTACCTGCAAAAGAAGCAGCCACCCCCCAATACATACCCTGACCCACATCTAATGTATTTCCTTCTGCGTGAAGCAAAAACCTACATATAGTGTTGATTGTTCACAGGGGCTTTGTCTGCTTTTTCCTTTCCTATGACAAGGTGTTTGGAAAACACATTTGTTTGGGGACGTTGACACCAACGGTCCGGACAGTGGGCTTGAAAGATTAGAAGTCATCAGCACTTTTCTCATATGTGGGCAATGTGTTAAATATTACATTATGAATGGTGGAAGAAATGTGTCAAAAATTAAACATACTCAAAAGTAATTTGACATTTCTCTAGACAGTCTAGTCAGTGAGAATGAGATTACCTTCTTTGCTTTGAATCCTGATCAATAAACTCCACAGATACAACAGTGACAAATATACATGCATTATACAGAATAAAAGTATTGCACAACATATATTCATAGAAAGATATATATCAAATAGACAGACAGATAGATGGCTAGATAGACAGGCAACACCCCATATCATATTCTGAACAGACTAGTGAAGAATTCACAAGCGAAGTAAATTGACAGACTTACCCTGTATGATTAGCATGAATACGCCAAGCTGCAGCTTCAGTTCCATCTCTGTCACTCAATAACAGTTACACTCATACTGTTGCATTTCCTCATCAGGCTGTCTATGTACCCCTCTGAGGCTGAGGGACCTTCCGTGACATCACAGCTCTGTGGTTTCCACAGAGTTTTCAGTTAAAGATATTTTTGTTTAAGCCCTACTGTTAAAGTAAAAGGTTAATAGTTCAGGATTTATAAATTTGTACCATATTAATTTTTGTGAAAAATTTGTTATATCTGAAATTCCATATACATAAACATATTTTATGTGTATCTTCAGTGGAATGTTTTATTTTATTGTTGTTGCGAACGGCTAAAAGTAAACTGCTCCGTGGGTTCCTGAACAGGTGTACCTTTGTGAGCCCCCAACAGCAGAGATGTGTAGAAAGTGACAGACCATGTTCAAACAGTAACTGCTCAAGAACAATACATAGTGTATAATAGTGAGTTGTGGCAAGATAGTAGGTGGAGATAATAATGCAGTTTGTTTCAAGTAGATAGAAAGGTTATAGGATTGACCCCGAATTTTCCTCTTGTGTGATCATGTGTTTCAAGTTATCTTTTTTAATTTTATTTTAAAATTTTTTGAAGAATTGTTGGATTTGATACCTTTAAAGCAAGGGTGTCAAACTCGTTCACACAAGGGGCCAAAACCCAAAGCACAGTTTAAGTCAAGCAGGAGTCCGTTTCACAACGCAGGTTCAACAAACTGAGTCTAAACCTCAACTCGGAGTTTATCTACTCTGAGTTTAGAAACTCCGACTCTTCGGTTCCAGAACAGCAGATTTGAGTTAGTTTGATCAACTCGGAGTAGTTTCACCAGGAGTTTAGCGCGTGCACCACAACTCTGAAAAGACAATGGCGCTCCGAGTCGACGGATCACCATAGCAACGGGGAAGAGGAGGGCCGCGTTTTTCATCCCGATAGAATTGGACATCTTAATGCGATCATACGGCAAATTTGAACATGGTTTTAGAGAGAAGTGCAACACCGCTGCGGCTGCCAAAGAGAGGGAGACGGCGTGGGAAAACTCGAGTCAATGCGTACGTTTAAATGAAGTCCTTTGAAATCACAATAATATTACAGGGGAAAACTGCTTGAATGATAGCCTATAAATTTATTTCATTTAGGTACATCCCCCACGGGAGAGGCGCACCTGGCAGCGGTTTAAGATGAAATATAAAAACATTGTTCAAAAAGGTAAAACCTCGGCATAATATCGTGGGATACCTTATTTTTATCATGTTTCCATTTCCCTGGTGGAGGCCCTCACCCCACAACAGACCTTGCAACTGTAAGTAGACAATACTCCAATGATTTTGCCAAATGGTAGTTTAAGTATACTCAAACATATCATTCATCTAGGATGAAGAGCTTGAAGGAAACTGTGTCTGTTGCCTTTACAGAGGGGGATCCAGAAAGGCCTGTAGAGGTAACAGCTTGATATGTTACTGATAGTTCTCTTTACATTCACAATATTCTGGAGGAATATAGAGTGACATTTAGCCTACACTGAAGTATTAACACATTCTCATCCTTTTTAACAGGGCATTGCTGGGCAGCAGCAGGAGGGTTCCTCAACTTCCACTGCAGAGATTGACAAAGTGAGATGGATGTTCAGTAAACACTAGAGGGTCATTCTGTGGAATTCATGTGCAACTGTTTAATTTAATGCCCTCCTTATGTATTTCCAATTCTCAGTAAAAGAAATGTATAAAATTCACCTGCTGGAAAAAATCCTCCAAAGAAATGCTAAACTTGGACGGCAAGATTAGGAGGACAGATCTAGAAATTGAAATACTAGAGGTGGGTGCAGGTCACAGGTGAATGAACATCAACATCTAGCTCTTTTATTTGTAGGAAATAAAGAAGGCCAGCTGAAATGTGTTTTATGCCTTTGACTGCCTTTGACTCCCGACGAGTATTTAATTCTCTGAGCAGTAATGCTGCACTTTCATCCACGGGATAGTTATCAAAAGGAAATCCCATGTAAGTGAAAAAAAGCTGCTTAGTGGACTGATTTTTTTTTTTTAAATAACAGACGGCAGAATTATGCTACGTCAAAAATCGCCTGCTGACTGAATGAATTAGGAAATTAAATACCTTGTGTGGCTGAAAGAGGGCGGAGTCAGAGAGAAACTCGAGGTTTACTGAGAAAAACCTGGTCCCGAGCAGGTTAGTTTGACACAGTTACTACGGAAACTGACCGAAAGGTGAAGTTACCTCCCTTTGCAAAACAGGCTTGAGTTACACCTCTTTCTCTGGTTTGAGTTACCGCCCTTTGTGAAACGGAAAACCCAGAGTTTCCCCCATTTCAGGGTTAACAAAAAGAGTTTCCACTGCTGGGATGTCTGACCTTATGCTACTTACACACTTTTGTACGATTGATAATCAGGCTGTTTTAACCTAATGAATAACATATTGTTTTAATATCTGAGTTTATACCTCTTACATGTTTTTATACTTTTGGATTTAACTAACTACTTATGATAGAGTGAGAGTGACACCCACACCAATGAAGTAGGCACTGCACAATTTAATAAGGATAGCATATAGACATGGTTGAAAACTCTTGTGCAATATCTATGCAGAGTATGTTATAATTATGGCCTTTTAATTACTGAATGAAGGCGATACACTGGGGTTGTGGACATTGTGGTTTATGTCTGTTTTCCTTTCTCTTGCACAGAAAACAGGACCTACAACAGCCGCTAGGGGCTGATCGCGGGGATGGAGTCAGATAATATGAAGAGGACTACAGTCACATACCTCATTTCCTTTCTGTAACCATAACATAAGCTGGACCAGGGAAAGCTAGAGCATCACACTTCGTGAACTGATCCTGGAGTTGTCTGCTGGTCAGGGAAAAAGTCTGGTCCAGAGCTAGTGGATAGTGGATTTAACTGTTAGTTGTTCAAATATATGAAATTGATTTGGACGTCTCCTGCATCCTTCAAAAGAATTCGCGAGTTCGCTTAGGGACGTCAACACACTATACCTGCTTTGGGAAACGGACCTCAGGGATAAACATTTATTGAACACACGAAAACTAAGACAATACTATATTTTTTCCCATTGAATAAATCAAATATTTAAAAAAAGAATTGTCTGGAAATGTTAGAACATATATATTTATTGAAAATATAAATTTGTAATTGTTACATTCTTTAACCCCTTTGCGCAGAGGCCCTTTTTGACAATTTTCGCCTGTTTTGGTATCACTGCAAAGACATCTGTACCTTTACAACCATTGAATTGAAATATTGGATTGAGTCATTCCCTAAAAAATAGGGGCATTGAAAAAACTATATTTTTTGAAAAATAAAAAAACGGATTAGAAATTTTTGGGAAAACAGTGATATAAAATTTTTCGCTATGAAAGTTTGAATTTTACATATATGGTTCAGACACTCCCTGTCCACATGTGTACCAAATTTTAGGTTGATAGGTAAAACTACTGAGGAACTACAGAGTTTTTACCAAACAGTGCCCCTTGGCGATCTCCAGTGTGCCAAACCTATCCAAAATGGTCCATTTTGGCTAAAATTCACACTGCAAGATTTCAGTGATGTATACATTTTTTAACAGATAACTTTTTGAGGCCAATCACAGACATGACTGCTTTTAGGAACACCAGTTACAACAGTAAAATTTCATTTGAAAATTGCATTTATAGGGCTGAATATATGGTGTCCAAAACCTATCCAAAGACGAATTTGACCTATTTTTGCCTGTTTTATGTTGTTATTTTGAAGCTTTATAACTCCAGACGTAAACACGACTATCAGGGATGGGTGAAATTAACAAAGGCCTTCGAAATATGACTTTATGAAATTCACTGTACTGTCTTTTATTATAAATGTCATAATTACATTAAAACTTGAGGCAGTAAAACACACTTTTAGTCGAAATGTCCATTGAATGTCCTTGTTGACACGGAGCGGAGAGTAAACAAAGGGACCAGCTGGCTGCAGGCGGCCGTCGTCGTCGCCGTCCTTTTTGTCCTTACTGTACAACATTTGCAGCAGCTCCGTCGGTGTAAACGCCATATTTTCCATGTTGGTGTAAAAAAGAGTCAAACTTCTCCACAACAGTAACAAAAACGACGATAAAAGCCGAGTAAACACCGAGTTAAAGGGTGCGTCACCGGGTGCGTCACGGCGTGAGTGCGTCACCGCCTGTTTGTCCCGTGCGGCTCTGGTGTCGTTACGCAGCCCTTATTTGGGGGAACGAACGGCCCAATCAGGGATTGCTAAACGTCTGCGGAAACCTCAGGGCTTCTGCTATTGGAGGGAAATATTGTTTTCATCGTGACTTTGATTGACAGGAGACGCTGCCTGCGCGTAGTAGATGCGCAGTCTGACGGACCTTTAAATTTGCGTTAGCCCAGAAGGGAAAACAGACATAATGTCCGATTAACGGGACACGATGGATAAAATTGAACCGCAGAGTATTGTTGGGCTTTAATATGAGGCCATGCTTATGGTTTTATTCAGTGTTTTAGTCGGGGTTTGATCGAAGAATGTTCGTATTTCACGGAGACAGAAAACTACGTGCGACTTTTTTTGTTTTTGGTGAGCAGGCTTGTTGAAACCTTTATCGGGAAATAAACTCAATTTCTGCACTTTGGTGTTGTTTCTATGACACAATACGATTTTTTGGAGGTGAAAGAAATGGGGTAAAGATAGTACACATATGTTTACAGTCCCTTTGTTTTTGACGTGATGCCGCTTGATGTCTTGCGGTGGTCTCCGACTGTCCGACACATTTTTCAGTAACTATGATAAAACCGGATCGCCCAGAAACGTCAAAATTCTTGTGCATGCAGCTGAAAGTGTGTTAAAAACGTCTGCAGTGAAATTTTAACTAAACCCTGCCTACTGTCGCTATATGAAGCGTGCCTTTCATATGTTTATTAGTTTGGCCGGCGTCCCAACCTCTAGGGGGACTGCAGAAAGAGGTTAATTACAGCCAGCTACACAAAACGTATGTTTACCTTCAATATCAATTAACTTATACTGAGCCTCCCACGTGTATTGAAAGCCCTATTTTCAAATTCAACTCTTGTCTCTCAATTTTTAAGGGCTAGCTTAAACGTGACTGTAATAATTGCTAATTGTAAACAGCCAAAGATGCTTGATTAGTGTGTCATCAGGGAAGCAGGGTGCTTGCAGGTACCATATTGATGAGCTTAGCAGCTGTCGCAAGTGGAACGCAGTGGTGCTAGATCTCGCGAGAGAATCAATGTAACACCCCCCCCCTCCTCTTCGGGAGGACGAAATCAGAGTAACCGGAGGAAACCCACAGGCATGGGGGAGAGAGAGAGAAAAAAAAAAGCAAACTCCACACAGAATCGCCCCACGACCCTCTTGTTGTGTGCAGTGCTTAATTTGAGGTCCCGGAACATCGAGCAGGTACTGTTCCAGCAGTGTCAGAGAGAGAAGAAAGGGTCCTGTATTTATGCGGGCGGTGACGGGGGTCGCCCGAACTGATTGCGTCATTATGTAATCTGATGATTGACTTGGTCGCTTTCCCCCCCTCTTTTTCTGATTAAAATGCATCCGAAATAGACAATGAGTAACTTCAATGAGAAATAAGACAGATAACTACAATCCCACTGTGTCCTGAACAGTGTTGGTCAAGTTACTTGGAAAAAGTAATTAGTTTCTGATTACTCCTCAAATAAAGTAATCCAGTTACTTTAGTGATTACTTATTTCCAAAAGTAATTAGTTGCTTAAGTTAGTTTTCAAAAACATGCACAACCTGAATACGCTACGGAGCAATCAAGCCTTTCAGCCTAATTCTATTCTTTCTGCATATTTCAAGATATAAATTTGAATCAAATGAAACTGCCTTTTTCAAAACTTCTTTAATGAGTTTCAGTCTTTTAACTTTATGCACATTGTATCAAGCAAAATGAGCTGACGCAAATGTTTGTCACATTTTACAAAGTCAAACTCAAAGTAATGTTTTTACTTCCAAGCATTAAACGCTACATGGTCGTGCTCTCTCCTGAAATAACTCATGTATCACTTAAATTTGAACAAATATAATACAGGCCAATACTGAATCTATCATGATTCAGCCTCATGCTATATGTAGTTTCATTTCGATTTTGAAGCATGTGTCTAAATGTGAGACAAAATTGCTAGCAATCCCTCAACCATTCAGTAAATATTAAGCAAATGTAGATTAAACCAAATCATAATGGCATTACATAAAAAGGCACTTCAAAGAGCAGGGGTAGTTATTTGAAGAGACCCCCCCCAAAAAAAAAAAAAATTCCTCCATCAGAAGACGGGGGCACAGACAGAGAGAGACAGAGACGAGAAATGCAGACAAAAAACAGATGTACGGCGTCCCTAAAGTCACAAAAGGTGTTTTTTTTTATATATATCTTGAAGTTATTTTGTTCCCTCAAGATAATTATCTTATACGCACAAGATAACTTGTGTACCAAAAAAAAAAAAAAAAACCACAAACGAAAAAAATCCACACACAAGACACTACCTTTGGGACTTTGGGGGCTCCATATAATCTTCAACCATCTGACCCACAAAAAAAAAAAAAAAAAAAAAATTGACTATTCAAATAAAGCAATGATGTTCCAAACATACATGAGAAATCAACAAACTACTTAAAGCTATAAACGCAACTTACCCATGGTCTTCAAAGCACAGGTCTATCATGCTTTTAGCCTACTGTTAACCTGTTCCCACGAGATAAAAAAAAAAGCCACCTTTTGGGACTTTAGGGGCTCTGTACAGATGTAAAGATTAACACATTACACTATTAAATGCGCTCCAGTAAAGACTAACACTGACTGAGGGTTTTAAGAGAGCACAACACACCATACTCCCAGAGCCACGCCCAACAGAGGGGAAAACAATTGGCGGCACAATAAAAAAAAAAAAACACAGTCTAGTAGTTAGCTTAATACATTAACATGTCAAATGATTATTTAAACACTGCTGTACCAAAACAAACAAACAAAAAACTCACGAGTCTCATTTTCCCTTCTGTTTGCCTTCATTTTCATGGGGAAATGATCCCATTGACTGGCTGAAATGACATCTAACTATCTGATTAAGTCCTCTGGTAAGGTCATCATTTCACCTCATAAAAACCAAGTCTTGCATAAGTTAGGCTACATCCACATTACTACACAATTTTAAAATAGCTTTTTATAAATCAAACATTTCAAGTTTGCCTCACTTTTGGGGTTAATACATAGTTGGTGGATGTGCATTAGCCTTGCAAGCTTCAGCTCCTAGAGTGGCCTTGCCAATTCAGCAACAAGTTGGAGTTGAAAATAATCAATGTGCATAGCTTTATTATCTGTTACCTTTATAAAATCCAACATTACATTCCTTATGTTACAAAATATTTTAGTAAAAGCTTGGCATGAAGAGTATCCAGTGAAAACTAATTGCTTGTTTTTTTTAATCTTTCAATGAAAATTTACAGATGGGTCCAAGTTGTATTCCAACATAAACCAGCCAACTCTGACTGCATGTTTTAATTGCTGATCTGAAGCCATCCTGGAGGGTCACTGAAGCATCACATATGGGTTGCTGTGAGGCGTAATGCTAGTTGTGGCAGCCCATTGTGACTGCATGGAAGGGTAAAGCAAAAGCAGCTACTTGGCAGTAGCGTAATGTAATCAAGTATGGTGCTATTGTACCTAATCATAGTTTGAGGTACTTTTACTTGAGTATTTACACTTTGTAATAGTTTATACTGCCACTCCATTTTTCCCCAACGACAGTGCTTCACGTTTTAATGCCTGTATCCATTTCTCTTGTCTTAAAGGCAAATTTCTGTTCAGCTTATAAAAACTTACATCAGGGTTCTTTACCTCACAGCAGCGTCTGGGCATTTGTCTGTGTTTGCTGGTACACAGAGAGTGACAAAGAACACCTTCACATAATACAAAGTCAGTGGAGAGCTATTGCTTGTTTTCCTCTCCAGCTTAAATGCGGTCTGTCTCGCACAGCCCATTTAAGAGAGGGCCAAGACAGCATACTCCTTTGTTGTCAAGACAAAGGAGGGTCCCTTGAACTCAGCCCTCCCACAATGCTCCTGTTCACATGTGAGACGACAACTGCAAACTAAGTCCAACTGCTATTGGTCACTGTCTGACAAGTGACCCAGAGCTACAAAAGCCTTTGTTTGTTCCTCCTCACTTTTTGAGGCCCTCTCTGCCTCCATGCCCATTTGGGCCCATCCTTCTTGGTTCATGGACCCTCTGAGGCTTTTCTTGGATTAGCTCTCTTGACTCTGAAATTGGCCCTACTACCTTTGCAACTCTCCACTCTTCCTATGGTGGTGATGCAAGGTCCTGCCCAAGATTTTTAAGAGTGGACAAGCAGAACACCAGCAAACATGATGCAACGTCTCCCTGCAACCAACGAGCCTCAAGTTAGCAGCAACTGCTAACTTAACTGCAACACAACCTTAAAGAACTAAAGGAGGAATCTAACTAGTCAGACCTGCAGCTCTGGACAAAACACAAGTTGCTTTTCCAAGAATTGGAATAATGTTCACTGGGCCAACCTAGCATAACACAAGTACAACTAAAAACGGGACTGCTAACCCTTGTACACCCATCAGCAGTCACTAACTAGTTGTTATGGAGGATTCATTGCACCATCAAAAACAATACATTCAGATGGGAAGAAATAAACAAATATATATATGTATATATATATATATATGTATATGTATGTATGTATGTATATATATGTATATATATCCTAATTGCATGCCGCTGCGATTCTGAAAAAGGGGTGTGCCATTCAATTATCATAAGCGCACACACCCTACTAAGGCACCCTGTGACACTTCTACTTTAATATGGTAATTGGCTGCAGCTACTAAATTGATTATAGTCAGAAATTCAGTGAAACTGAACTGGTAATTTGGCTGGTAATTGGTAATTTTACTGTTTCCCTTTTTTGGGTGGTGCTCCGAGGTTAAGAAATTAAACAAAGTTATCAAATAACATTATTATCGTTCACATTAATAGTTTAGTCTGCTTGATAGTTTAGCTTTTGATAGCCAATCCCAGATGAACTACCAGGCTGGAAGTTGTACCAAAACAATAGGAAATGATTAATAGTGTTTAATGATCACTAGCTGTTAAGTTAAGTAGACTTTACTATCTCCCTGTGGGACAATTTGTTTTACAGCTAGCAAAACAAAACACAAAGTAACAAAAAAAAAAAAGGACACATCACAGTCAGACATTAGAGCTACAGCTACACCAGTGTCTTATTCATGAGGCCAATTGTAATTGGCATGAAAGAGTTTTTGAATGTGTTTGTTCTGAGTCTGCCGGTACCATGTACTGACAACCAAAAGGCAGCCTGTATAGTTGTAGCTATTGGAGCAGCAGGTATTAGAACAAATTAGGACAAAATACGCTTCAGTTGTGCCATTCATCCCGCGAAAGACTTCATCATCTCGATTAAAAAATCTGCACAATTTCCCTTATTCAATTTTCTTTTTTGTATGTTAAAGTGTTTTATTTGCATTTGGCATCAAAGCTGTAGCCAAATTAATCATGCAAGTCACCAAGGTGACTTTTGTGGTGACCATGACCAGGGAAAAAACCCGAAAGGGGAAAGAAAGAAAGAAAAAGTTGAAAGTGATTTATTTAATGTGCTCCTGATGTAATGACACAAGGAATGATATACAAAAAAGACTATTCCGATCAAATAAGAGACTGCAAAAATGCCAAACTGATTCCCATGCGAGAACAGGACTTCACAGCTGTTCTAACCATTTTTCTTCTAGATAGTTCCACTTTTGTAACAACAGCGCCACCTGAGTGACTAACCACCGGAACCAATGGGATATTGCCTGAGCACGGCAATCTATGTGCTCGGTTGTTGCTTATAACTGTTCTGTAGAAAGAAAAATAAACTTCATACACAGTTCGTAGTCATGTGATGCTGTTTTTCCACTTCCAGTCAAGACATGCATGAAAATGTTCTTTTCTTGGTTCATTTGTATGTGTGTTCTGTGATGTTGTGATTTACTAAGAACCATTTAATTGTGTTTTGCAGCGAATAAGATTAAACCATTTCTACCAAAGTAACCAAAACATGCAGATAAACTGTACTTATCAAAACGACACATTTCCCTTTGTTTTATATATAACTTCAAACTTGGGTGAATGAAAGGCGAAGCTTCAAATCCAAACACCGCCCTCGCTAAGCCTGAGGCTAGAGGGAGAAATTCGATTGGACCAAACTCGCGCCGACAACCAGACCACGCCCTTGGGTCGGCCCAGAGCCTCCCCAGGAGAAGAAGAAGGAGGAGGAGGAGGAAAGAAAATCAAATCAAAATTCACAAGTTTGGCTGCACGGCATACATCCTCCAGCGTCTCGAGTTGCCGTGGTAACCGCCACTTGTGTTACGCGCGCAGTCTGTTTTCATCAGAAAAGAGAAAAATAATTCGGACGTCAACTTAATAACCAAGCCAATCGCACGAAAGACAACACTGCCGCTGAAGAGGGACGAGCCAGACAGCCACTTCAGCCGAGGACCAGTCTCGCTTGGGAGGCCACGACGAAGGACCTCGACTCGGCCGCTCTCGCCGGACATATCCTCTTCCCTTTTCGATGCCAGCTGAATCCAAAGTAAGGTTGCGTTTATCAGTTCCCCCAGCTGGCTGTTCTGAGTGGTGCGAGGCAAGACTACTAGACAACACTAACCCAAATTTTAGTTTTAGAAGCTCTCCTTCTTCAGATAATGCTGCCCTGTAGTTGATAAACAACCTTCCGTTCATTCGCCCAAGTTCCCAAATTAGTCATCAGCTGCTGAATCATCATTATCACATTATGTTATGCTATTTACATATCCAAGCTCACCTTTATGCTTTTATGCTTTTATGCTTTGATCTGCACCTGTATATAATGGGTACGTTTTGATTTACCTTTTTAATTAATAAAGCGCCCCATAAATTCAGCCATTGTTTCACTCCTTCCTTCAGTAATTTTTCTTAAGTCAATGCACAGTGCAGAACATCCCTTCCAGATTGAGACTTGATAAGAGGCAATAATATACACAATCCTAGGCACTCTTCAGTTTAATTTTTACCTCCGCAAGCTCTAGCTGTCTCTCACGATGCTTGATGTAGAGATTTCTGACTGCACAGCAGGATTTGTGCGTAATGTAGATTTACTTTATCCAATACTCACACTGTTACCAGGCTGCTTATGAGGCTGTGCGGCCTCTGGGTCCTGTTACACGTGTTATTTTCTATTAGCACTAAATCACTGACTTCATATCCATTATGGATTCAATAAGAAAGATATTTCCCCAAAATTGACACGATACCACAAGCCTGGAGACCTTTGACATCTGCAGATGTGTCTTCCCCCAGCCATATACATACAAGAGAACTTGCCAGTGTCATGTACTTGTTTTAAAATTAATACAATCATACAGACATTCAAGATGTCACCAGACACCTAACCTCATTTGTTCATTGTTTTCTACACTGAAGTCACTTACCAGCCTGTAAAATGTTCTTATATTTAATTTTAACGTGCTGCCAGGTCCTTTTCTGGCCAGACAAGTTTGTTCTTTATGAAGGATAAATAAATAAAATAGACATGAGAAAAACAGATTAAATCACATCATCAATTGAGAACCATTGACATAAACATCTAAAAAATTCCATATCTCACAGAATCACCAATATCATTATATGCAAAATAAACATTTTAACATTTAACATTTTGTGCTGATGGAAGATAAATGAACAGAAACCCTGGCCGCGTTATGATAAAAGCTGTCACACACAAAATCTGTCACAGTGTATAGATATTATGATACATTTTATGAACGTTTGATTGATTCATGATTCATTGATTGCTGCACAGTGAACTAATGATGATGCTCTGTTAAATGCCTTTAAATGTGTCGATTTGAATAGAACCCCCTCCTTCATAAGTAATCAAGAAAAGCCCTGGAACATTGTGTTGCAATTGTATTTCTCTCTTTCACTCTCTTTTTTTTTTTTTTTTTTTTTTTGCAGCTGTCTTTGCTTTAGCCAATCACAGAATAAGGTGGGTCACAGAGCGCTTGAAGAAACTGCTGTTTTGCAAGCTGATTGGCTCATGGAGTAACATAGTGGATCAAAGAGGCTGGCCAGTGTACGTCCACTGGAGCAGAGACTGCAGCAGTCTGTCCGCGGCATCATCCAGGTAGGACCAAAGCGTTTATTCATGGGCTTATCCTTGTCCATGTTCAGAGCTGTGAATAATATCACAGACAGTATAATTTAGCTATAGATTACATTGATATAATTCATGTCTTTCTATTATGTGTATGTCTATTTCAATGTCTTTCACCTGTTTATGTCGAGTGAATTTAGAAGAATGCCATTTGTTATTAAAAGTAATCACATTGAGAATGGTCTCATCAGCAATCAATAAAACTTGGCTCAGAGACACATCTTGACACTGCGGTAGGGGACCTTAGCTCTTCATGTAGTGGAGGTGAGGGAGGAGGTGTGGGCGTCTGTCTCCAGATGATCAGCAGTGTGGACAGAGCTCCAGAGTGATGCTGCAGAATGCTCTCAGGTCTAAAAACAAAAAAACACAGTAGAAACGCTTGTTCAAGCAGGCGTCGATTGCAGTAGGGAGTGTGAATGGTGCTTTGACAAATAGCTTGTTTTACCAGGAACCCAGAGCCACTCTACTCTCTTTTAGGTCTGGATCTGTTGTGTTTCCAAAGCCCACCCCCCCCCCCACACACACACATCACACATCACACTATAATCTCTTCCCTGGCTATTGTGTGACAGTATCCAGCCCTGGAGAGGGCTGGTTATATTTCCATGAAGTGATCAACTCAATAAACAATAAAGTTATAATTGCTGACTCACCCATACTTGTAAGACATAACTGAACACTTCTTGATTTTTTTTTTTTTTTTGGTCAACGCATCATCAGAGTCCTATTGACTGAGTGACGCTGCCCCCTGCTGGAACAACATTGACCATGAATTATTTTTCTTAGCGCAATCATGTCTAAAGGGGCTGCAGTTGGCATCGATCTTGGGACCACCTACTCCTGTGTCGGTGTGTTCCAGCATGGAAAAGTTGAAATTATTGCCAATGACCAAGGTAACAGGACCACACCCAGCTATGTGGCCTTCACAGATACAGAGAGGCTGATTGGAGATGCAGCCAAAAATCAGGTTGCCATGAACCCCACCAATACAGTCTTTGGTAAGCTTTGCGCAAGGGATATGTGTCATGCAACATGTCTTATGTGAAAGTATATTTATTAAATATTTCTGAACAAACATCAAAAACATGTACACACATTCTCTCATTTTTTCCTGGGGATTGTAGATGCTAAACGTTTGATCGGCAGACGGTTTGATGATCCAGTAGTTCAGTCTGACATGAAGCATTGGCCATTTAATATTATTAGTGATAGTGGACGCCCCAAAGTAGAGGTTGAATACAAAGGTGAAAACAAGTCATTCTACCCAGAGGAAATCTCTTCCATGGTGCTGACAAAGATGAAGGAGATTGCTGAGGCCTATCTTGGGAAGGTGAGTTTACAAAATAATAGTATATTGAACATAAATAATTGCAGTGCTTAAACTGTATTTCTTCATTTCTTTAGTCCATATCAAACGCTGTTATCACAGTTCCTGCATACTTTAATGACTCTCAACGTCAAGCAACCAAAGATGCTGGAACTATCTCTGGCCTAAATATACTGAGAATTATTAATGAGCCTACTGCAGCAGCTATCGCTTATGGTTTGGACAAGAAGGTAAGTTTCCACAGGAGAATATGTACCATGGCTTATGTTCACCTACAGGACAATTGTACTTAGATCTTTTTTTTCTAGGTTGGCTCAGAGAGGAACGTCCTCATCTTCGATCTTGGTGGTGGCACCTTTGATGTCTCCATCTTAACCATTGAGGATGGTATCTTTGAGGTCAAGTCCACTGCTGGCGATACTCATCTTGGTGGAGAAGATTTTGACAACCGTATGGTAAACCACTTCATTGCTGAGTTCAAGCGCAAGTACAAGAAGGATATCAGTGACAATAAGAGAGCTGTCCGCCGTCTGCGTACCACTTGTGAGAGGGCAAAGCGCACCCTGTCTTCCAGCACCCAAGCCAGTATCGAAATTGACTCGCTGTATGAGGGAGTTGACTTCTACACTTCAATCACCAGGGCTCGCTTTGAGGAGCTCAATGCTGACCTCTTCCGTGGCACTTTGGACCCCGTGGAGAAATCTCTTTGTGATGCCAAGATGGATAAGTCTCAAATTCATGACATTGTGTTGGTTGGTGGCTCCACCCGTATCCCAAAGATCCAAAAACTGCTCCAGGACTTTTTCAGTGGAAAAGAACTCAATAAGAGTATCAACCCAGATGAAGCTGTGGCTTATGGAGCTGGTAAGTGTCAGCCAGGCAACACACAAATCATTTTAAATGACTCCTCCTGATTTCAATGTCTAGCTTGGGATCTAAGTGTACTTGTTTTTATCTTTACAGCTGTCCAGGCTGCCATCTTGTCTGGTGATAAATCTGAGAATGTGCAGGACTTGCTGCTTCTGGATGTCACCCCTCTTTCCCTGGGTATAGAGACAGCTGGAGGTGTCATGACTGTCCTTATCAAGCGTAACACCACCATTCCTACCAAGCAGACCCAGACCTTCACTACCTACTCTGACAACCAGCCTGGTGTGCTCATCCAGGTAAGCACAGCATTGTACATCAAGTTATTTGTTCCTGATCTCTGTAATTTCTACCAGCAGTCACAATACCACAGGAAGTGCAAACCTCCCTTGGTAGTCTCAGCAAAGTAAAATTAGCAGAATAAATAAATAGTTAGAAAAATGATTCTATTTATCCCAGAAGGGAAAATAAACACTTGATTGATTTAATTTTGACAGTTGATTTGAATATGAAGTATGAAGGACATAAAACTTAATCACAATAATCATACATACAACCCCAGTCTCCCTGCCCATGCCAGTGGACCCTACAAAAGACACACATATATATATATATATATATATATATGCATGTAAAAAAGGCCTGTGTACAGGTGAGTTTCATCAGTGTAGAGATGCACTGCACAGTTGTATGGCAGGAGGTAGAATGGATTTTTTTTATATCAATTATTTAAGCAGGAGTACAAATCTGTTGCTGAATGAGTTCACAAGTCCACAGTTTTATCGAGAGGATGGGCCGAATAGTTCATGATTTTGTGAAATTTTGAGCAGATTCTGTTATCAGCCACTCCCTCTTCCTACTGCTAAGCTTTAACCCAAAAAAGACTGGGTATTCTTAAGTTTATTCACTCCATTAGTGTTTTTTTCCCTCATACCTATGCCACAGCAGAACCAGCATTTCCTAATAATTTCACGTGTGCTTACCCTGTGCATCTTCAACAGGTTTACGAGGGTGAGCGTGCTATGACCAGGGACAACAACTTGCTGGGCAAATTTGAGCTCACAGGCATCCCTCCTGCTCCTCGAGGTGTCCCCCAGATTGAGGTGACATTTGATATTGATGCAAATGGCATCATGAATGTCTCTGCTGTTGACAAGAGCACTGGAAAGGAGAACAAGATCACCATCACCAATGACAAAGGTATAAAACAGTGTTGGCCAAACAAATTATTAAATACTAATCCTGCTTCTTTTGACAGGTCGTCTAAGCAAGGAGGACATTGAACGCATGGTCCAGGAGGCTGAGAAGTACAAGATAGAGGATGATGTCCAGCGTAACAAGGTGTCTGCCAAGAATGGCCTGGAGTCATACGCTTTCAACATGAAATCAACTGTGGAGGATGAGAAGCTTGCTGGCAAGATCAGTGATGATGACAAGCAGAAAATCTTGGACAAGTGCAACGAGGTCATCGGCTGGCTTGACAAGAACCAGGTGAGGTTTGGTTTTGCTCAACTCATTATGAACATTCATTTATTCATTCATCTTCTACCACTTATCTGTTTCCGGGGTTGTGGGGGGTGCTGGAGGTAATCCCAGCTCACTTTGGGGGAAGAGTCCATTGCAGGGTCAACACACAGACAGAGATAAACAGCCATTCACACTCACACTGACACCTATAGACAATTTAGTGTCACATGCATGTCTTTGGATGGTGGGAGGAAACCCATGCAAACACAGGGAGAACATGCAAACTTGGCACAGAAAGTTAACACTTCAGACATTCAAAATCATCATTTTCCAGGACATAAGGCACAGATTTAATTGTAATTGTAAATGTCAGTAGGTTTAGGATTTAGCAGAATTACATTTGCTAAACCTCTGATGTTTTATTGTCACTGGAGAACGGTGATTATATGTAAAACCACTACTATGATGTAGGGCTACATTATCCTCATTGTGTGATGTAACAACAGCAAGTTTAAATTGAAAGTAACATTTACACTGTCAAGTAATTCCCATTACTGAGAATATTTGGTTTGATATCTTTGTGCTAGACCGCAGAGAAGGATGAATATGAACACCAGCAGCAGGAACTAGAAAAAGTTTGTAACCCTATCATCACCCAGCTGTACCAGAGTGCTAGTGGCATGGCAAGTGGGATGCCTAGTGGAATGCCCGGTAGCTTCCCTGGAGCTGGTGGTGCTACGCCTGGAGGAGGATCCTCTGGACCAACCATTGAGGAAGTGGATTAATCCATAGTACCTTAATTTCCCTGAACAATAAACAAGCATGCACATTACTGGCAACCAAATGCATCAAGGCTAAGGGTGATTACTGATCATTGCTGTGAACACAAAAAAGAGCATAAATCAAACAGTCTGTGTATTCTCTGACATGATAGTGAGCAGAGAGTAATAAAATCTTGACTGAACCATGTTTCTAGACTGGTGTGTGCTTTTATTCACACACATCGACACACACCCTCACACACTCCTGTTACATTTTACGAAGATTCTTAAATCAGTGGCCTTAGTCCTAAGGTGGAAATGCGATGACCATGAATTTGAATATCTCATATTAAGCTAATTAGCTCATACAATGAAAGTGACAAAGACCAAAGAAGATTGCCGTAACAGTGTTTCTAAGGTTCTTCTGAAGATTTTTCTGGCGTTTGACACAAGAAATAAAAAGTACAGCATACTGACATTCATATTGACATTAATGTGCTCAATGTTTATAGCTGAATATAATCACCAATAATAGTGAGTTTTTCTGAATACTCAGCATTTAACAATTAAACTTGTTTCATATCAGATCAATTGAAAATTTATATTGCTATTTAAAACCTTTTGTTTGCTTAACATAGTTTTCTCAAGCTCAAGTGGTCAGCAGTTAGCCCTACTCTGACTGTGAAGGCAGCCTGTGTTAAGCTCAAATAGCTCATTAAATTTAGAAATTGTTTCTAAAGCGCTGCTGAAAATCTTTCTTGCAGTTAATTTAGCAGTTGCAATTCTCTTCATATGCTGTGACTTCATTCATTCAGTAAAGCTCTTCACAGTGAGGATGTTCAGAAATATTTAAGAGATTTTTACATTTGTGACCTAACGTAACAAATTTAAACCTACATTTCGCGACTTCTTCCAGAGCTCAGGTTTCAGCTGGGTTGGTTGTGAACTGGCGTCCCTTGCTTAGAGCAAAATAATGTATCCAGGAACAGAACTTATTGTCCCCCTTAACTTGAGAGGAAGCAGCTACGCCAACGCAGCTCTACAGGCCTCCGACCGTGAGCTGTTGCAAAGCAGGAAACGTGCTCTCATCTCGGGCTACATGACCAATAACACTACGTCGTGAGACAGCATGCTGAAAGCTCCGGTATGTGGAGGCAGTCTTCAGGAGCTAAGTATATGCTGTTGAAGGCCCAGGAGCGACCTGGAAGATCGCGCCTCAGAACCGGCCTTTCTCACAAAAACCAGCAACAACATGGAGACTGTGTGTATTCGCCTAGTGCTAAAGGCGACAGGACATTTATTCAAACATGACAAACAATACAACAATTTAGCACGTTTTGGTAGCAGCACTGCGAAATTAAAACCACCCCTCCCTTCAGAATTGGTCCGTGTTAAGAATGGGATTTTCCGGCGGCCTTAAGAAAGCGCCTCCATTTTCCAAACCAGTAACACATCAGTGGCGACAGAACAGTCTATAGAAAGTCCCGATGGATGCTTTCAACGTAGAAACAGTAACACCAAACACTGTTCCGAGTAAAGGTTGTTTATCCCGCCCCCCCCAAAAAAAAAAAAAAAAAAAAAAAAAGGCTCCAGACAGAGCCTTTTGACCCGATCGGATCCGGGCCTGCGGGGGGTCTTTATTTGCTTTTGGCTGGTTTTTCCGTTTTCTTGGGGAGGAGGACAGCCTGGATGTTGGGCAGCACTCCTCCCTGAGCGATGGTCACACCTCCCAGCAGCTTGTTGAGCTCCTCGTCGTTGCGCACCGCCAGCTGGAGATGCCGTGGGATGATCCTGGTTTTCTTATTGTCCCTAGCCGCGTTGCCCGCCAGCTCAAGGATCTCAGCGGTCAGATACTCCAGCACGGCCGCTAAGTACACCGGGGCCCCGGCGCCAACTCGCTCGGCATAGTTGCCCTTGCGCAGTAGCCGGTGAACTCGACCCACCGGGAACTGGAGTCCGGCGCGGGATGACCGAGATTTGGCCTTCGCCCGGGCTTTGCCTCCGGTTTTCCCTCTGCCAGACATAACTTAACGTGATTATCAAGCGCCACCACAGAAATACTATACAGAGAATGCAGATTTCTGTGGGCTGACTTGGTGAGAAAGGAATATAAACACCTCAATCTCATCCGATTGGCCGAGTCAAACTGAAACCAAGCAGCCAATGACTCGGCGAGTCATATGGCGATTGCCGGGCTTGTGCTGAATGCTGCTCCAATCACGAACAGGGAATGGCACACACTTATTTGCACAGCCATGTTATAAAAAAGGGACCGGTGATGATGTGGTTTCCTGAACGGTATCCCTTCCTGTTCCACGGACGTTTCCGTCAAGATAAAATGCCTGATCCTGCAAAATCGGCCCCTGCCCCCAAGAAGGGCTCTAAGAAGGCTGTGACCAAAACTCAGAAGAAAGGAGACAAAAAGCGCCGCAAAAGTAGGAAAGAAAGCTACGCCATTTACGTGTACAAGGTGCTGAAGCAAGTGCACCCAGATACTGGGATCTCCTCCAAGGCCATGGGCATCATGAACTCCTTCGTCAACGACATCTTCGAGCGTATCGCTGGGGAAGCATCACGCCTGGCGCATTACAACAAGAGATCCACCATCACCTCCAGAGAGATCCAGACCGCCGTCCGCCTGCTGCTGCCCGGGGAGCTGGCCAAACACGCCGTGTCCGAGGGCACCAAGGCCGTGACCAAGTACACTAGCTCCAAATAGAGGCGGACAGAAGCCGGACGCCAGGGGGGAGGAGGGGGAATGAAAGCCGCCAAGATGATCTTTAAACCCCCATCACCTTGTTAGGAAACTGCGTTTGTGACTTTGCACCATTGCGGGTTTCGACAAGACTGGATGCCAGTTGAATCCAGGCCTTACGCTGAATGTGTCGAGACATAGTGGGACTAGCCTGCCATTTTGTTTGAAATTTGTATTTATTTATTTTTTGAGGGGGGGTCTGAGCAGTTTTTAACAGATCATTGAATAAATGTTGAAGGAATGTATGTCGCTGCTCTTTAACTGTGGACGCCTCCTTTGCTTTGCACCACTTTCTAACTTATTTTATACATGCACCTTAATAACCTTATTTTATGGAATTAAACGGTCGAAACAAACATTGAGATTAAAACTGACTTACTACACTGAGTAGTTTGTCTTTACCTTGTGATGTGGATTTTTTTAAATTGCTGGGAAAGAGCGACGCCGAACGGAGTCTTGAGTGAATGTCGGGAGAGGTGCAGATGAGAACAGGTCTCAGGCATCAGTCCACTGTGTTTGAACAGGTTTATTTAAGCTGCTGCTTGCATCTTTATATTCTGTGTGAAATTTGAATTAGCCCAGCTTTACTACTCCATCAGGTCAGAAATTTGAATCTACTTCAATTACCAGTGTATACATAGGTCAAACTCAAACTCTCCCATTATACATAAATCTATCATATTGCAGGCTGTGCTGTACTAATATAAGAACAATGCTAATTTGCAGTATCAATATAAATAATTCAAACCTGCAACAAATCTTATAAAGTGGTATGGATATATTGACATGTCAGGGCAGGAAACACTGGGTCGAACTGGTGAACAAGCACAGTGCTGTTAATGTCACTGTCCATAGTATGTGGTTTGTGAGAAACTGAAACAGTATGGCCATAATAAACGCACTATCACTGTCACCTTGTGTTTGATGAGGTACTGGAGTCATTCACTAATGGGGTATTTTCACTTTTCTATGAGAGGTTAGGTCCAATAAATCATGTAAATCCCAATGTAATTTAAAGTGCTGGAGACATGTAAGGAGGTAAGAGGTGGAATTCTGCTCATATCAAACATAATGAGGTGTTTTGTAATGAGGTACTGCTGTTTTCCCACAGTTTACCACAAAATTTAATTCCATATAAGACTACAAAACAGAAACTGATTCACGTTAGATAAAACTTAAAATCAGGAAAATTCTCTTCAAAAGACCGTTTATTTTAAATGACTCTGAAATATCATCACCTTTAAAATAAAAAATAAATAAAACCTGCAATCAGCAGCCAGTAAATTATGTGTTTACAAAAAAATAAAAACTTGCATATGAAATAAACTGGTCTTTTCATGTTATGTTATTTTGCAAACCTTACGAAACTGTAAACATCAATTTACATGCACATCTTAACATGTAGAATTGGTTGTACTCTTGAGATGCAAGGGAACAGCAATTAAGTATAAAATAGAGTTTCTAACCCTTTGCTATATTTTGACAAAATTATAACAATGTATGAATATCATTATTTTGAACCATTACAAATGCAAGGAATTCCCCCCCAAAAAAGAAAAAACTAAACCAAGTATAAACACAGTTGCTATGGATGCAATTATGAACAAAGACAATTCAAGGGAAAAAAGGAACCATTACTAGTGTTCACATTTTCAGTGATATCAGCACCACAGTATTTATACAACAAATTTCAAAATTAAAAACAGAATTATCTGTGTACCTGTTGTGTAACCCTTTATTTAAAGCTTGACACTCAAACCGCGCACTCTGCGTGTCATTTTCTTTGGCTCTATCTCAATTAATATTTTCTGCAGTGCATCGAAAGCTCACCTGGATAGCTCAGGTTTAGAGCAAAGAGGAAGCCAAATAAGAGGGCACATCCATGTGCAATTGATGGCAGCTCATTACACACCTCCACACCTTCAATAATGATGCCTATGTCACATGGTGGCCTTAATGGGTCCTCCTTCTCTCTGACTTCCATTGTGCACTGCTGAAGCTCTCTTTCATTGTCCCTCTTGCCAACCTGACAAAAGACATTTATTCTCTGCATGTATGCACACAAGTTCATCTTCTCCTTTGTGTAACAGGAAGTGTAATCATACAACAGAAGACCAGAAGAATTCTCAGCTGTAGTAAACTTGTACTGGATAGTTACTCATATTTTCTGTCTGCGATTATATTTATTTTCATTTGGAAGGCTGCTCTTGTGATACTCTGAGTGTCAAATGAATAAAGAAAAGTAAGTACCACTTCTGTTGTACTTGCATTCTGTTAATTGTGTTGTGTTGCATCGCATTAAATTCCATACTTGTATTTCTTTAGAGATAACATATGTAATCACTGCATAGGTTTTGGGATTGATGTTTAGTGGCTTGTATGCTCCATGGGGAGCACTCTGAGAGCATTTGTTTGCTGTGTTTGACCAGCAGATGGCATTTATGGACCATATAACTCACCTTTTTGACAAACATTTGTTGATATTGGGTTGTTAATCTGCTTACTATTGCTGTATTTGCACAGAGGAGAATTGTGTATATAATTGCTGTGTTATATGATTATGTAATCAGGATCATAACGGTGAATAATGTTATTATTATTGAATCTAGCAGCTAGCAACAGCTATCCTTCAAAAGATTACAATTGTTATGACATAAAGGACATTTAAGTAATTAAGAAAAGAAAAAAACTCATCCCTTTATGGGTCACTCATCACTCATCGGGTAATGTGGTCCAAACTTTGTGAAAATTCTACTTTTGAATAGCTGAAAGTGTTCTTTTTTTTCCCTGCTGGATAATGCAGACTGACAAATCGTGCATCACGTTGTACAGGATTCACCAGCTAATGATATCAGGATCTGCCACCCGACAATCAAATGGCTACCGTCGTCGCACACTAAACACTGCTAACACTGCTAAACACACTAGCACACTAATCTGGACAATATCCAAATAAATTCCAATCGAAACATTCAGTGTCCCGCCCCAAAAATGGAACATCCCGCACACTCAATAACGGCCAGTCAATTTCATTTTCCTCACCCGTGTAAACTTGTGCTGCAGCTCGGTGAAACTCACAGATGGGGACAGGACAAACAGCGATTTCAGAACGACTTGACATATTGTCTACATTTTCTGCTGCACAAAACCTGCACGCATATTTACCTGAAAATTTTTCCACAAAGCCTGCCAGACCGTGAGATTGTCTGCAACCACACAATGAACAAACCCTCTCACAGTTTTCCCCAATTTGGCAATAAACAGTTCTTCTTGTAAGATAATGAAATAATCTATTAAGGGCTTCAGTACACTCTCAAAACCATCTCAAAACCACATGGTCACTATGAAAAACTGTGGCTAAACATATATTTGACAGTGATGAGTGGAAACTATAAGGTAAGTTTCCCAATGGCCAATAAACCCCACAGATTTTATGCTTTTTCTGGAGGTACTGAGGGGATTGCATCTATATACAAAATAACTGAAACAGCAACCCTAACCCTAACCCACTCTCTAGACAACTACACATTTTCTTTATAATTACTACTGTCATAAAAGCATCTATACTGAATTTGATGAGGAGATTTCAAATAGGATCTGCTGTAAAGATTTTAGTATAGAGATGTATTGAAATTATGTTTTGTTTTGGGAATCATAAACAGATTCTGTGAGTTCTACAGTTTTAATATGTTTTTTGTAGTATCTATTTCACTTCCAGGTGGTGCAAAATGGGCCAGGACTTCCAAAAGCTGCTGTAACTGGATTTGACTTGCAAACAGTAGATGCTAGCTCTTGCACAACAATCTCATCTACTTGACAGTTTTCACTCTGTAAATGCTGAGATATGGTTTGATGGACAAGGGGTGCAGAAGCAGTGCCAAGTAAATAATTAAAAACTCTTGTTTTTCACACTCTCTTGTTTTTCTTGTTTTCTTGTTCTTGTTTCTTGTTCTTGTAAGTTCATCAACAGCAACACTGGAGACAAGATAGGTATGTTCAAGCTTCAGTAAGAGTGAAGCAACTTTGAGCTCTGCATTGTGTGCGAAATCATTGAAATCAAAACTTGAATCATCCAGGTCCTCCCTGCTTTCATCTGAGGTTTTAATATCAATCTGGACACTGTCAGGGCTTTCAACAGAAAGACCTCCACTTGAGTATGTACTTGTATGTTGAAAATAGCCTGTTAAGTTGAACGTGAAAGTGTTTATTGAAAAGGCAC
Organism: Echeneis naucrates; assembly: GCF_900963305.1. NCBI lineage: Eukaryota > Metazoa > Chordata > Actinopteri > Carangiformes > Echeneidae > Echeneis > Echeneis naucrates. The sequence continues at coordinate 21,088,773 of NC_042524.1, forward strand.
AAGAGACCTTTAAATGTAGTTGGGTCACTTTGTGAGGATGGCTGATGAGATCTTGAGTGGGTCAAAAGTGCCTTCCAAGTTTTGCAAGTACATGAGCAGTTTTAATGGCTGCATGGATAGGAATGGTGGCGTCTATGTCTGTGCTCAAGCTTGTGTTTAAGAATGTTTAAGAAGCTCAGAGTCACGATTGTTATCCTGCGCGTTTATTATTTAGTGCCACGGGCTTTAGCACAGAGGCACTACTTAATCTTCTCCATACTTATTATTTATTTATTATTCCGTATTATTCCACATTATTATTGAACTGTGTTGGTGACAACAGGTTTTATGTATAATTTCTTGGCCGTGTGCTTAGGGTCATTGTCATGCTGGAAGATGAAGTGTCGCCCCAGTCTAAGGTCTCGAGCGCTCTGGAGCAAGTTTTCATCAAGGATGTCGATGTACTTCGCTGCATTAATTTTTCCCTCAATCCTGACAAGTCTCCCAGTTCCTACCACTGAAAAACATGCCCACAGCATGATGCTGACACCACCATGCTTCACTGTAGGGATGGTATTGGCCAGGTGGTGAGCGGTGCCTGGTTTCCTCCAGACATGAAGCTTGGCATTCAGGCAATCTTCGTTTCATCAGACCAGAGAATTTTGTTTCTCCTGGTCTGTGAGTCCTTCAGGTGCCTTCTAGCAAAGTCCAAGCGGGCTGTCATGTGCTTTTTTACTGAGAAGTGGCTTCTGTCTGGCCACTCTACCATAAATGCCTGACTGGTGGAGGGCTGCAGAGATGGTGGCCCTTCTGTATGGTTTTCCCATCTCCTCAGAGGAACGCTGGAGCTCTGTCAGAGTGGCCATCAGGTTCTTGGTCACCTCCCTGACCAAGGCCCTTCTCATTTTGGCTGGGCGGCCAGCTCTAGGAAGAGTCCTAGTGTTTCCAAACATCTTCCATTTCTGAATGATGGAGACCACTGTGCTTTTTGGGATCTTCAATGCAGCAGATATTTTTCTGTAACCTTCCCCAGATCTGTGCCCCGATACAACCCTGTTTCGGAGGTCTACAGACAATTCTTTCGACTTCATGGCTTGATTTGTGCTCTGACGTGCTCTCTCAGCTGTGGGATCTTATATAGACAGGTGTGACTTTCCAAATCATGTCCAATCAACTGAATTTGTGCAGTCTCACACATATGTCAGTCGTCACAGTTGATCAGCTGCTCTCATATCAGAGGAGTCAGAGATGAGTACATGGATTTGTCTGTCTGAGAAGAAATCCTTCAAACTGATGGCCATATCAGTGTTTGTCAGCTGTGTTTGTGTATGTCATCAAAATACATGTCTGTATTCGTGTTTTGTGTCTGTGTCTCTTGTATCTGGCTGTGTTTTTGTGTGCTTGTCTCTCTGGATACGGTTGTGTATTTCTGTATTTGTTTTTCTGTTTATATGTATGTGCCTATGTATCTCTAGAGGGTCTCTTTGTATGTGTCTGGCTGTGTTGTTGTGTGCCCATCCATCTGTATGTGTGTGTGTATGTCTGTATATGCGTGTGTCTGTATAGCTGTATATCAGTCTCTGTGTGTGTCTGTATGTCTGTATATCAGTCTGTGTGTGTCCTGCAGTCAAACATAAATGTCAGTAGTAACAGCTGATCAGCAGTCTGATGACATCATTGACTGCAGCTGTGTGTCTGAGCTTGGATTGCGTCATCCTTCTCATAAAGCCCATTAGAAAACAGGTTCATTTCTGTCAGGGAGCCTCTCACTCTGGGGCAATTTGTGACAAAACTGTAACTCCTATCAGAAAACAGAGCAGACCCTGAACGCCACAACAAGTGTGTGAAGCTATGTGTGTATTTCGGTGTTTCTAGGATGTACATTGTGGACACGGGAGCAATTTAAAAACATATGAAAATGTGAACTCCTCTCCCTCCAGGCAGAGAAAAATACATGGAGAGTAATAGGAGAGATGAGGGGTGAGCATGTCTTTTGGGGGGGCACAGTTCAAATTTGGTTTGTCTGACAGTTAAAGTAAAGACATTTTTCAAGAATTTCAGAATCTCTACTACTTTGGAGAAAATGGCGTCTGTACATTAAGTGCAATTTATAAATATTTTTTTGAAAATCATCACCACATTGACATACTCTAACTGAAGATTCCTCCACTCTAAGCCACCAACATTCCATGCACTACACACCCATGGGAAACTAAAATTTTCAGCAGAAATGAGGTGAGACGAGCATCACACTTGAACAATTGCTGATCGAAAAGAATAAAAGTCACCAATAAACGCACAGGATAACAATACTGACTCTGTGCGGAGCCTGAGTCACTAATAATAAACGCACAGGCTGTTTATTATTGTTTATTTATTATTATTAGGGCTCAGAGCCCAGAGTCACTAATAAGTATGGAGAAGATTAAGTAGTGCCTCGTGCTTTGCACAGAGATTCAGTTTTACCTACAAGATGTATGCCACATTAACATTACAGTGCATCAGGCCATGCCAGGAAACTTAAGTGATTACTTTTTCTACTACAACATCGAACTGCAATCTGTAAATAATGCATTCATCATATGAAACACCATGTTGATACCAGTTCATTATGCACATAATTTTTTATTTAAACATGAAATTTTTTAAAAAACAAAGTGGAGACTTCAGATTCAAAACTTTTTACATGTCCCGAAGTAATACTTTTCTTCATCTTGCTCAGACATAAAGAAAATGGAATAATATTATTAATAATGACATTCAAATGGTATCAGAGCATACAACATCATTGTGCAAAAATATATCCTTTATAAACGTCAATTCATCACAAAAAACATGTTGTGAATTTCACAAACTTAGTCTGTTTGATTCTTCATTTTTGAAAGACTGTGTACATATTAACACATTCAATCTTCAATATTCAATATAATTTAACACAATCAAAGAAATAAATCCAAAAAGATAAAATCAGATTTGTATCAAACATTATCACTTATCTCTGTTTCTGCTTTGTCTTCGATGTTAGGTGGGATCTAGGTAAATGCAAGATGACTGGTCGTGTATGTGTGTGAGGTGGGCCGGGACAGGGGGCTGGAGTGTGTCCTGGGGGTTGGGAGGGTGCTATTTACCCATAGCTGGGACAGTGGTTGACGAGCACCAGGGCATGTCCACACGGTGGTGGGCCTGTATGCTGCGTCTCTGGGGCCCACTGCTGCTCCGAGATCCCCTGCAGTTCAGCCTAGGACCGTGAGGTACCCAGTTTCCGTGTGTGCCCGCGAGTAGGCACTGCAGGAGTCTTGGTAGTGGAGAGGCTATATACTGGCAGGTGGAAACTAACAGTCAGCTCCTCTTTTCACCCTCCATTAGAAAGGCTAGCCAGCGGCAGTAGATGTAAGCAGAGAGTAGCACACAGAGCACCAGCAGTAGCAACATGCACTAACTCTAAGCACTACACTACAGCACTTAACGCTTGGCACGTACCCTGTGTTAGCACACAATGCAGTGTGTAACACACACACACAGAAAAACACATCCATGCACACGACATAGACACAGATAAAGAGAAACACAGAGAGAGAACACAGTACAAATGGAGCAGGCTCTGATGGAGGCCATACCACAACACAGGGAAAAAGGGTTGCAAAAGAAGGAAAACATGCTCCAAGATTAGCCACGTTGCAGAAGAAATGAAAATGCTTAACAAGAATACCTACTGCTAATCTGGGCCAGTCCTATCTGCTGAAAGGATGAACATACCTACCAACACTCCATCCTGAAACATCTATGCTCGATAATTACAGAGAATCATTTTCTGCCTAACAGTTGCCAAATCAACTCAGATTTATTTGTATAGCACCAAATCATAACAAAGTTACATCAAGGCACTTTACATATAGAGCAGGTCTAGACCAAACTCTTTATAAAATTATTTAAAGAGACCCAACAGATCCTTCGATGAGCAAGCACTTGGCGACAGTGGCAAGGAAAAATTTCCTTTCAGAGGCAGAAACCTCGAGCAGAACCAGGCTCAGGGTCGGTGGCCATCTGCCTCAACCGGCTGGGTTGAGAGTGGGAGAGAGAGAGAGTGAGTGAGATAGGCATTGGGGCGGGGGTGTAGGCAGGAACATGTTGCTGCATGAAGTTCATGGAGTTGAGCTGTAGTACAGAATTCATGAAGATATGGGACCAGTAGGTGTTGCAGGAACATGGAATGGCGATGAGTCACCACCTGCAGGATGAGGACAGGGAGAGAGAGGAGAGGAACTGGGAGAGACAGAGACTTTGGCAGAACATGGTTAGTAAATGTAGTATAAATACGTAGAACTGGGTGAAACTGTGTTTTTTAAGAAGGATGGTTCTTATCAGCGTATGCAAGGGGGGAGGAAGGGAGAGCGAGCGAGAGGGAGGGAGAGGGGGAGAGAGGGTGGCAGGGAGAGACAGACAGAAAGAGAGAGAGAGAAGCTCAGTCCTTCCCCCAGTAGCCTAGGCCTACAGCAGCATAGCTAAAGAGTAGAGGACTTTAACTTTTTAACTATAAGCTCTGTCATACAGGAAAGTTTTAAGCCTGGTCTTGAAAATTGCAAAAGAGTCCGCCCTCCTGACCGATATTGGAAGTTGGTTCCATAGAAGAGGAGCCTGATGACTGCATCATCCTGAGAAAGGATGTTTCTGATTTTCCTAATGTTTCTCAGGTGGAAGAAAGCTGCCCAACTAACTTGTTTTATGTGAGGGACAAAGGACATGTCCTGGTCAAAAATTACTCCAAGGTTTCTTACATTGGAGCTGGAAGCCAAAGTGATGCCGTCAAGACTGATGAGATGATTAGATAGTATTTTTCTGAGGTGCATAGGGCCAAGTTGAGAGAGTTGAGAAGTAAAACATTTTCAGTCATCCAGACTTTTATGTCTTCAAGACATGTCTGCAGCCTGACTATCTGAGTGAGTTCATTTGGCTTCATTAATAGGAACAGCTGAGTGTTGTCTGCATAGCAGTGGAAGTTGATGCTGTTTCCTGATAATGTTGCCTAGAGGAAGCAGTAAAGCGTAAAGAGGATTGGTCCAAGTACCGAACCCTGCGGGACTCCATGACTGACTACAGTACATGAGGAGGAGCTGTTGTTAACATGAACTAACTGATGTCTATCTGATATACTTGCAGTTCCTTTAATTCCAATTTCATGTTCCAGTCTCTGTAGTAAAATATTATGATCTATAGTGTCGAATGCAGCACTAAGATCTAGAAAGAGAAGTATGGAGGCTGATCCATTATCTGAAGTCATTGGAATGTCATTGGAGACTTTAACCAGCGCTTTTTCTGTGCTATGATGGGCTATAAATCCTGATTGAAACTGTTCAAACAAACTGTTCCCATCCAGATGGTCGTGTAGTTGTTTTGCTACAGCTTTGTCAATGATTTTAGAAATAAATGGAAGGTTCAATATGGGTCTATAGTTTGCCAAAACATCTGGATCAAGATTAGGCTTCTAAGCTGGGGTTTGATGACTGCGGTCTTAAGTGCCTGAGGTACATAACCCAGAAATAAAGTCAGATTAATCAAATCTAGAATGAACAGCTCAATTAAATAAAAGATCTCTTTAAAGAGGCTAGTTGGTACTGGGTCTAATAGACAGGTTGACGGTCTGGATGATGAAGCTATAGAAGCTAGCTCTGAGAGATTCAGACGTGAGAATGATTCCAGATGTAAAAGAGGCGTCGCAGCTGATTCAGGAGTTACTGTATTCAGTAGGAGATTTTTATCTAATGTAGGCAAGAGCTGATAAATTCTTTCTCTGATCGTGATAATTTTATCTGTAAAAAAGTTAATAAAATCATCACTGCTTAGAGCTAAGGGGATCGCTGGTTCAACTAAGCTATAGCTCTCTGTCAGCCTGGCTACAGTGCTGAAGTTCTTGTTTTCTTCTATGAATGCTGAGTAATTTGAACTTCGAGCACTGCAGAGAGCTTCTTTATATGTTTTTAGGCTGCCTTTCCAGGCTCTGTGAGACTCTTCTGATTTCTGACGCCAATTTCTTTCTAATTTCCTTGATGTCTGCTTTAAGGCACGGATTTGGGAATTATACCAGGGAGCCAGCCTCCTCAGTTTGAATACTTTCTTTTTGAGAGGGGCGGCATTGTCGAGATTTGAACGCAGTGTGGCCATAGTGCTAGTCACAAGGTCATCAACCTGCGTATGGGAGAAATCCTCATTTGAATTTAGATATGGCATTGTTGGGAATGATGACCGAATGTTCTCTTTAAATTTAGCCACAGCAGCTTCAGATAAACATCTTCTATAGCTGAATTTATTCCTCAATGCTGTGGAGCCCAATAAAGTAAACTCAAATGTAATACGGTAATGGTTAGTCAGGAGAGAGATTTGAGGAAGAATTTTTTGCTTGTCAATTTTAATGCCATATGTTAAGAACAAGATCAAGGATATGATTGTAGAAGTGAGTGGGTTCATTCGCATGCTGGGAAAAGCCAATTGAGTCTAGTAGGGAAAGAAACCCAGAACTAAGGCTGTCACTTTCTACATCAACATGTATATTGAAATCTCCCAGTATAATGATTTTATCTATACTGAGTACTAACTCTGATATAAACTCAGAAAACTCTGATAGGAATTCTGAGTACAGACCAGGTGGACGGTATACTGTAACTTACAGAACTGATTTTTCACCTTTCCAGTCTGAGCGGGAAAGACTAAGAGGGAGGCTTTCAAAAGACCTGCAGCCAGATTTTGGTCTGGGGTTGATTAATAGGCTTGACTGAAATATTGCAGCCACCCCCCCCTCCTCTACCTGTGTTACGGGGGATATGAAAATTAACATGAGTTGGGAGTGTAGCTTCATTAATGCTAACATACTCATCCTGCTGCAGCCACGTTTCAGTTATACAAAATAAATCAATACGATGATCAGCTATGAGATCATTTACTAGTAGACATTTTGATGATAATGATCGAATGTTCAACAGTCCACATTTGATCGCAGTGTTATTTGAGACTGACTTCGTGGCTGTTTTGATTTCAGTTAGGTTATTGTTTTTAGCTCCTCTTTTGTTTAATTTGGTTTTATTAACTTGTCTAAATTTAGGTGGTCGGGAGACAGACAGTTTCTATAGAGCTAAACATAGACAGAGACTATTCTATTCTCGGCAGGTGACCGCTCTGACTGAGGCGCAGAGGAGCGCGTTAAACTGTGTCTCTGCCTCCTGGTCTCTACTCGGGATTGTCAGGGTTTTGGATTTCTAATAAAATCGGCCATATTTGTAGAAATGAGAGCGGCCCCGTCCACGGTGGGATGGACACCATCTCTCTTAATTAGACCAGGTCTCCCCCAGAAAGACTTCCAGTTATCTATGTAGCCCACGTTGTTTTCAGGACACCACCTCGACAGCCAGCCATGACGACATGCATCTGTACATGTCATCACTGGTCCAATTGGGGAGGGCCGGAGAAAACTACAGTGTCCGACATCGTTTTAGCAAAAGTACACACCGATTGCACATTAATTTTTGTGACTTCCGACTGGCGAAGTCGGGTGTCATTACTGCCGACGTGAATAACAATATTTGCATATTTACGTTTACCATTAGCCAGCAGTTTCAGATAAGACTGGATGTCGCCTGCTCTGGCCCCCAGGATACACTTCACTATGGCCGCCGTTGTCGCTAACTTCACGTTCCTCAGAATAGAATGGCCAATCACTAGGGTCAGCTTTTCAGCGGGTGTGTCGCTGAGAGGGGAGAACCTGTTGGAAACGTGAACTGGTCGGTGGTGAATCTTTCCACATTTCAACAAAAATGCAAAAATTTTCAAATCTTTTCGCAAAATAGATGCTTTCTGTTGATCTTCCAGTGAAAATAGTTTAATTCACTATTTTTAAAGGAGTCCACAAGTAATTCAGCATGCAGAGTTAGGTTTTGAAATTTCAACAAAAATGTAACCAATGTTCTCAAATCTCTTCACAAACTGCTAAATATATGCGTCTTGTTGGTTTTCTGATAAAAAAAATTCTAATTTCACTATTTCACTATTTCAAAGGAGTCCACAAGCAATTCATCATGTAGAGTTAGGTTTTCAAATTTCAACAAAAATGCTACCAAAGCTCTCAAATCTCTCCACAAACTACTAAATATATGGTTCTTATTGGTTTATTTGCTGAAAATCGCGAAATTCACTATTTTTCAAAGGAGTCCACAAGTAATTCATCATATCGAGTTAACTTTTCAAATCTCTTCACAAACTACTAAATATATGTTTCGTGGTTGTGTTTCTGATAAAAAATTTCTTATTTAACTATTTTTCAAAGGAGTCCACAAGTAATTCATCATATCGAGTTAGTTTTTCACATTTCAACAAAAATTCAACAAAACTTTTCAAATCTCTTCACAAACTACTAAATATATGCTTCGTGGTTGTGTTTCTGATAAAAAATTTCTTATTTAACTATTTTTCAAAGGAGTCCACAAACAATTTATCATGTAGAGTTAGGATTTCAAATTTCAACAAAAAATGTTCTGAAATGTCTTCACAAACGACTAAATATATGCTTCCTGTTGGTTTTTCTGCTGAAAATTGCGAAATTCATTATTTTTCACAGGAGTCTACAAGCAATTCACCATGTAGAGTGAGGTTTTCACATTTCAACAAAAATGCAAAAGTTCTCAGAAGAGAGGGGTTTTCCCGCTCCTAACCACTCTCCTAGTGTGTCCACGCCCTTAGAGATGAGGTCACAACCAATCAGCTCAGTCGAGGGCGGGTATTAGCAGAATGGCGCCAAATTAATTTACAGGCTGACCAGCAAAGTGTTAGGACGTGTGTTGCTGTAGTGAAAGGAGAGGATATCGACAATACAATGATATACACATGCAATGGTACACAGAGTGTTTCTCTCTCTCTCTCTCGATGAAGAGGGAGGATATTCACAATACAATGATATTCACACAACAAGATATAAAAAGAGTTTTAAATAATCTGAAAGTTGTGTTTTCTCCCTATGAAGGGCTTCTCACTAGGGTCTTTGTAAATCAGGGCTGAGTGGAAAAGAGGTAGGTTTCATCTGTTGTTCAAACCTCTGTTGTCATGAAAGGAGAGGATATTGACAAGGCAATGATTTTCACATGAGAAAATGGAAAGAGAGTGTTTCTCTCTATGAAGGGTCTTTGCAAATCAGGGTTGACTGGAGAAGAGGTAGGTTTCACCCACTGATCAGGCCCTAGCAATAAGGCGAGAACCAATGAGATTGTTCGAGGGCGGGTATTAGAAGAAGAGCTCTAAATTCATGTACGGAGGTGTGATGGGAGCTGCTCACGAGCTGTCTGAAAGAGTCTTCTCGCAAGCACAGCCTCATGACGTTGTACAGATGGAGCTGAGAGGGGACAGACTGAGTAAATGCGTGTCCTCTATAGTCAGAGCTGAGAGTGCTGACGGGGGTCTCTCCGGAGACTCGAGACTCGCAATCCTCGTGGCGGAGGGAAAAGAAGAATAGATAATGTTGGACGAGGAGGTTTTGAAAAAGAGAAGATTTTTGTATGTGGTGGAAAATCTCCACAACAAAATGTGTTTTGCTATTAATTTAGCACACCTGCTGCATCCCCATCTCTGTGATAGAGTGGCTGAGAGAAAGGCTAGAGAGATTCAGACAGTTGTAGGTTTTGATGATCAGACTGAGGTGACGTTTGATGATGTTTCTAAATTCGAGAGGGCCTTGGATTGTAAAATTGTAGTGTTTTATAGAAACAAAGGCACACGAGCCCTCTCCAAATTCCTTACCCCTAACCCTAGAAAAGACAAAACTGGGTTTATGTTTTTACACCAGAATAACTATTATGGCATAAAAAATGTGCAATCCTTTCTAGGAGCCTGTCATGTGTGTGAGTACTGTTACATGGGGTATGAAGCGTTTGCAGCCACCGCTGTCAAGGGCGGTGCTCTGTGTGTCTGGACGGCTTGTGTTGTAAAGTCAGGTTCAAGCCCATCCTTTGTGTAGATTACTGTGTACTGTGTAGAACGTGTCAGTCTGCTTACTGTCTGAGTAAACACAAGGAGCCCGTTGAGAGAGTAGGGTCTGGGTCGTACGTTAGTCAATGTGAGTTGTATAAACAGTGTGAAAAATGTCACAGACTGTGGTACATCACTATGAACGGCAAGAGCAAGCCTCACGTGTGTCAAAAATTGAAATGCAGAATATGCGGGGAGGTCACTGGTGACGAGGAGGAGGAGGCAGGGAGCGAAAAGCATCTATGTTACATGCAGCCTTTACAGGCAGACATGGATCATAACCAGAAACTAGAAAATTCCAAGAAATTTTGAAGTGCCACGCGTCGGCGTCCCCTCGCCCGTCGTCCCCTCGCCCGTCGTCCCCTCGCCCGTCGCCCCTCGCCTGGATGAGCAACCCACGTACCGTCCATCTTTCGAAAGCCTTCCTGATGAAATTTCCGTTCGGAGAACCGATTGATCTTGACTCAATGAGTGCATCTGTATATCTGTCTCTGTGTACGTCTGTGTATATGTGTGAGTGCATCTGTATATCTGTCTCTGTGTGTGTCTGTGTAAATGTGTGAGTGCGTGTCTATATCTGTCTCTGTGTGTCTGTGTATATGTGTAAGTACGTCTGTATATACGACTCTATTTGTGTCTGTGTATATGTGTGAGTGCGTGTCTATATCTGTCTCTGTGTATGTCTGTGTAAATGTGTGAGTGCACCTGTCTATCTGACTGTCTGTATGTCTGTGTAAATGTGAGTGCATCTGTCTATCTGACTGTCTGTATGTCTGTGTATATGTGTGAGTGCATCTGTATATTTGTCCCTGATTGTGTCTGTGTATATGTGTGAGTGTGTCTGTATATCTGTCGGTGTGTGTGTCTGTGTATATGTGTGACTGCGTCTGTATATCTGTCTCTGTGTGTATGTCTGTGTATATGTGTGAGCGTGTGTCTATATCTCTCTATTTCTGTCTGTGTATATGTGTGATTGTGTCTGTGTATATGTGTGAGTGCGTGTCTCTGTGTGTGTCTGTGTATATGTGTGAGTGTTCCAGGTCAGAGGTCAAGGTCTTCTGAGCCGTTTAAACTTTGAACGGCGTTTCTGTGACAAAGTATGACGAAGCAGTGAGGCTCCAAAGTTGGGTGGGTTTGATCTACAGCAACAGCTGCACACAGACCTGAGCTGAGGGACCTGCGGTTGCCACAGTGATTTGAGAATTCAGTCTGGTCAGAGCTCAGAGTCTCCCCAAAACTCTCCCAAAAGTGGCTTTTGACCACCTCCCGAACTACTTCGAATTGCGAGCAAACCGTAGCTCCGGTCCGAAAATCGAAAACACAGTGAGAGACAAAAGAGTCTGGGGATTCCAGCAGTCTTTGTTTGATTTGAAAAGTCCTTAAAATGAGCGTGTAGGGACAGTGCGAAGACAGAGTGAAAATGTTTTGAGGAAAGCCTTGATTTGCATTGCAGTCAATTGGGGCAAAAGCAAGTGTTGCTGGCGCTCTGAGCGCTCCTGTTTAAATTTGGTGAGGAGTAGAGCTCTCAAAGTTAGATTTTCTGAATCCCAGGACCTGTGTCTACGTTTTGCCAAAAAAATCATTTGTCTCCCTTTCTACTGTGTAGAAGTAGTGTCCTCTGTGCTTATAGCCCGTGGCACTAAAATAGTCTTTTATGATTTTGAATCCTTCACGAACGAGCAGGTGTGCTTGTGGTGTGCACAAAAACCTTTTGTCAGATTTCAGAACGCCCTCTAATAAGAAAACCGTCTTTATAGCACATAATTCGAAAGGTTTTGACAGGTACTTGGTCCTCAACGCCATGATAGAGTTAGGCATAAAGCCATCCTTGGTCATGCAGGGTAGCAAAGTGATTTGTTTTTCAGAAAGCGATTACGGTCATAAATACATAGATTCCCTGAGTTTTCTGACCATGCCTCTCTCCGCCATGCCCAAAGCTTTAGGTTTTGCTGATAAAAACCAAAGGATATTTTCCTTAAGGTTTTAGCTCTGAGCAGTGTTTGAAGTACGAAGGCCCTTACCCTCGGGCTGAGGACTACTCCACAGAGCGCATGACAGCTGCGGGTAAGAGTGAGTTTGAGGCATGGTACGAAACAAACCTTAGCCATTCCTCCTCCTGATCATTACAAACGTCAGTTTAAATCTTATTCGCACAACAGCATACAGTGGTTAGAATGGGTTTCTAACACCTGCGGCATCTTTATACAGCATGCTTTGAACGCTGGTGAAAAACAGTTGGCTAACTACTTTGTAGACAGTTACGCAGAAGCAGGAGGTGTTAATTAGATCTGGGAGTATCTTGGTTGTTTTTATCACGGTTGCGCTGTGTGTTTTCAGCCTCAAGAACGCTCTCCTCTAACAGGGACAACATTTAAGGAGCTCCACTCTAGCACCATGAAGAGACTTGTGAGGTTACGTTGCACCGGTGCACGGTGTAACACCAGTTGTCATGAGGGAGCACAGGTGGGTGGAGATGAAAAAAACTCACGAGGGGGTGAAAGATTTTCTCTGGGTCACCCTGAAATAATCCTTAAAGATTTTGAACACCCCAGCAGCTACTTTGGGCTAATCAAAGCCGTAGTGTATCCACCGAGAGGTTTGTTTTTCCCCGTTCTACCCTTCAGAACTCTCTCTGGTAAACTGGTGTTTACTCTGTCCCGCACCTGCGCAGAGATGAATTTTCAGCAGGAGGCATGCACTCACTGTGATGAGGCTAGAGCTTTAAAGGGGGTTAGGGTCACACCTGAGTTTAACAAGGCTTTGGAGATGGGTTATCGTTTGGCCAAGATAACAGAAGAATGGCATTTTGACCGCAGGGATGACATAGTCTTTCTAAAGTACATGCCGTTTGAAAGTTAAACAGGAGGCTTCAGGTTACCCGCCTGAGGTCATTGATGAGGAGAGCAGGGAAAGATACATCAGGGACTATCAGACACATCAGGGTATTTTGCTGGACGCCTCCCAAATTAAGCGAAATCCGGCAAAAAGACAAATTTCTAAATTGTGTCTCAACAGCTTCTGGGGAAAGTTTGCTCAGAGAAATTACCTCTGTCAGACGTCTCTCTTCACAGAACCCGACGATTTTTTTCTCTTTTATGTTTTCAGTAAAGCACAAAGTCAAATACTTTAACTTCATCAACGACAGAGTGGCTCTGATCCAGTGGGTGCATGGAGATCGCCCCTCCCAACAAGGTAGACAATGTGTTTGTAGCTGCTTTCACCACGGCATATGGCAGATTAAAATTGTACAGATGCAGGACAGAGTTCTTTACTTTGACACAGACAGCCTCATTTACACCACTAGAAAGGGCCAAAACACACTGCCTCTGGGTAACTACCTGGGAGATTTGACCGACGAATTAGACGGAGACAGCATACAAGAATTTGCTGCAGCCAGTCCTAAAAGTTATGCTTATCAGACCAGGAACAAGAAGAAACCGGTGCTCAAAGTCAAGGGAATTACGCAGACGCACGACAACTGTCAAAAAGTCAACTTTGACAGTGTCAAACGATTGGTGGAGGGCTACGTGAGACAGTGTACTGAGAGTGGGGAGGAGGAGGAGGAGGAGAGGGAAAAGGGGATTTCTCTTAAAAAATTAATTTCAGAAAAAGTTTTGCGTTGCGTTTGACAAGAGACGGTTGCTGCTTACTGGCCAAAAAGAAATGTCCCACCTTGTTGAAGAAATTTATTTTGATCCTAGATTGGTCTTGCCTTTTTCATGTCAGATTGTGGGACCCAGCGGTTGTGGAAAAACCTTTTTTGTAAAAAATGTATTGGAGGAGAATAGAGTAGTAGGACTTCCACCTGACATGCCACCATTAGGGGAGATTGATCAAGAAATGGATGTTAGACCACCTAGGTGGAAGGAGGTAGAGGAGGTAGTCAGGTGTGCAAAGGCTTCTTCGGCCCCAGGGCCAAATGGAGTCCTCTACCGGGTCTATAAAAGCGCACGTGATATCCTAAAGTATTTGTGGAGGCATTAAGAATAGTTTGGAAGAAACAGATGGTGTAGGGCAGGAGGTGTTCTTATTCCTAAGGAGAAGCAGTCAGTTCTGAGTCAGTTCCGTATGATCTCTCTCCTGAATGTAGAGGGGAAGATTTTCTTTAGTGTAGCATCACGGAGATTAGCTAGTTATTTAGAAAGGAATAGCTTAATTGATACTGCAGTACAGAAGGCAGGAATACCAAGTTTCGCAGGGTGTTTAGAGCATGATTTGGCATCAGATTCAGGGAGAAAAGAGATTTGCATGTGATATTCTTGTACTTAGCAAATGCATTTGGGTCAGTGCCACATAGCCTTAATTGGGAGGCGTTTGATTATTTTAGAGTGCCTGGAGCAGTTGTCAATTTAGTAAGAAGATATTTCCAGGATATCAGACTATGTTCAAGAACAGCAGGCTTTACAACAGGTTGGCAGAGGCTAGAAATAGGTAATATGGCAGGGTGCACAATTTCTCCATTAGCATTCACAATGGCAGTGGAGGTAATTATTAGAGCTTCTTGGTGGGTTGTAGGTGGAGAGAGGCGGAAGGATGGGATGCGCCTTACACCAATTAGGGCATATATGGATGATATGACGTTGATAACTACAACGGTGCCATGTGTGAAAAGAATACTTGAGAGACTTAATAAAAACTTAAAGTGGGCTAGTATGAAAATCAAGCCTAGTAAGTCTAGAAGTATCTCAATAAGAAGAGGAAGATGAAGTGATTGAAAGTTTGTAATAGATGAAGAGGAAATTCCAATAATTAGGGAAAAACCAGTAAAGAGTCTAGGTAGGAGGTACAAGGCAGATTTGCATGATGGAGAACAGGTAGTGCAGTTCTGGAAGGATGTTGTTGAGGGACTGGATAGAATAGATAAATCAGGACTTCCAGGAAAGTTTAAAGCTGTGGTGTTTGCATTTTCGATTATTTCCCAGGTTGATGTGGCCACTATCGGTATATGAGATTCCAATATCTGCTGCAGAGAAAATGGAAAGACTAGTAAGCTTTTACATTAGGAAGTGGCTAGGTGTTCCGAGATGTTTAAGCACTGTGGCACTGTATGGGAAAGGCATACTTCAGCTCCCAGTATCCAGTCTAGTGGAGGAGTTTAAATGTACTAAGGTTAGGATAGAGCTCCTGTTATCTCGGAGTAAAGATGTGGTTAGAAGCTTAGTTGGAAAGAGCTGTGGAGTATGGATAAAAGTAGTATTAGATTTTTGATAGGGGCAACATATGATGTCTTGCCAACTCCCCAGAACCTAAAACTCTGGGTAAATGGAGGCCCACTATGTTCATTGTGTTCAGGTACTGCAACTCTAAAGCATATCTTGTCCGGTTGTAAGGTTAGTTGCTCACAAGGCCGATATGCGTGGCGACATATCCAGGTTTTAAAAAGCTTAGGTGCAGACATTGAAGATATACGGAGGCAGGCAATTCTAGGAGGGTATAAGACAAAGAGAGTTGCAATACAGTTTGTTCAGGAAGGAGGGAAAGTTAATTAGATGATAGGGAAGCAAGGCAGTTTAGAGGATGCTAGTGACTGGGAGATGCAGGTACATTTAGGAGGAAAGCTTGTTGTTCCCCGGAAATAGCCTGCACAAAGCTAAGGCCTGATATAATTTTGTGGACTAGGAGTAGAAAGAAGGTATATTTCATAGAGCTGACTGTGCCGTGGGAGGATTCAGTTGAAGAAGCATATGAAAGGAAAAAGCTCAGGTATGCAGATCTAGGTAAGGATGGAAGTGGAAGTGGAAGTAGGATGCAGAGGGTTTGTAGTAAGATCTGCTGTTGCTTTGTTGAAGGAGTTAGTAGAAAGGGGACAGAGGGTGAGGAAAATAAATGTCAGATGAGGCAGTAAGATCCAGTCAGTGGATTTGGGTTAGAAGAAGTAATAGGTCTAGCCTCCTGGAGGTGTTGTGGGCCTAACTAGACGAAACACCGATGATAGGAGGTTCCCACCTGATGAACCCAAAGACGTGATAGTTATCACCGCTCACTGGCCTAGTTGGATATTATCTGTAGGGCACATGGAGCAGGGCGAAAGTTTGTTGCTAGGAAGGTAATCACTGAGTCTGGTCCATTTTTTGTTGCACAAGTTTCTTGTGTTTTCTCTAAAAAATTACAAGCGGCGGATCATCCAGGCGCACATGAGGCTGAAGATGTTGCTGGCTCTGGTTAGCTTGACTCTCAAATCCACCGCGTTCAGAAGAAGTCTCTCGCTGAAAAATATGACAGCGTGGAGAGGTCCCAGTGGGTGGACCTCTTTGGACTTGGAGGCCTTTGTTGGGCCCGTTGGTGACAACCACCGAGTCCATAGCACTGGCCGTGTCTTTGTAGAATAACCCGGCGCTGAACTGACTTTTTAAGGCATCTTCCTAATAGTTTAGTAACGTTTCTATCATGGCCCTGTACGGGTGAGTGGCGCTGGATTGCGATATCAATCTGTCTTCCGAGAATAACATCACTTTGACTAAAAATTGTATTCAAGGAGTAATTGATCAGGCTCACGTGGGCGTCACTGGCCAAGTCCGTACCGTCCGTGTTGGTGATTTTCACCCTCAGGTGCAGCAAGGTGTTGTTCAGATCCAGATATTTGTCACCGTCTCCCGGTATATAAAAAACTCTATGGGGCCGCCGTCTGTAATTGCTGACAAAGGCAAAACCTCTGTATAGAGTTTTTCATCGATAGACAGCTGGGTCATGGGCGCTGAAAATAAATCCAGCTCCGCCATACTGCATTCAGTCGATTTTCTTTATATATATTTATTTATTTTGCTAAAGAAATATATCTCCGGAGCGCGAGTTCCTACCTTCAGGACGGTTTCTTCCGACTGATTTCTTCTTGAAGCCTCCTTTGTGTTTTTTTACCCTCGGCCCTCCCGAAACAACACGCTCCCCAGGAGGTCTCTTCCTAGGTCTTCTAGCCAAAACCATGATACCTCTGGCGCCCTCTTGAGACCCAGAGCTCTCTTGCCCGCCACCGGATAATTTACCCACGGCGTGGGTAAACACTTCGGAGGCTATGTTTTTGGTCATAAAAGCCGGGAAGTGTTCCCCCTAATTGATTTTCATAACTGACAAAACGGTGAAGGTCTGTTTTGAGACTCTGAATCTGTTTTTTTTTGTACTCCAGAAACAGTTTTGACGGGTCTGAAATGTCCTTTCAATACAGTCTTGAAATATTGCCGCAGCCGCCGCTACCTGTACATCACCCTTTCTCTTTAGAAGAACAACAGCCTTCACCTCTTGTCCCGCTTCATCATCCTCTTTAGCTTTCTTTTTCCAGTCAAAGTACCCTGCGCCTTTTGGTACGTTAAACCAGGTGTGTGGGTATGAAATTTCCGTCACAGGCCCTTTAAATCAATGTGTTGAGGTAAATCCACCTGGAAAACGGAGGCTGTATTATTTTTAAAGATGTTGCGGCAGGCGTTGGAGGGAAGGGTGATAAAAAAACCCTCGCTATCTGTTCCGTTCATAATTTTTGTACAAACACTATGAGGGAGAAAATGAAGTGTGTGTGTGTGGCTCACAGGATTTGTTTTATACATTTTTCAGATCGTCGGCTCTGATCCAACTTTTGAATTTTTCACGCCAATTTTTCCATCGCACCAAGGTTTGCTTTTCACCCCCCACCACCCACCTGGCTAAAATTTTCTCCACTCTATGGAGCTTATCCTGAGCCATCTTTACTTTTTGCAACTCGGCTTCGTAAAAAGTACCCTCGACAGGTTCCCCATCGTAGTCTTTGAGTTTGTACACCGGCGGTAGACACATTCAGACACCGTAATAGCTTGTCAGTAAAGCTCTATTCGTATTTTTTTTATAAAACTTTCCCCTCAGTCGGGATATTCTCACTGTGTCCCCCTGTTTCAAATTCATCTTGAACCTGGCTTTGTATTTGAGAGGAAAAGAACAGTACAGGTTTTGAAAAACTTGAGAGGTATTTTCCTCAGTCACCTGCTGAGGGGTCATTTTTATACTTTTATGGTAGCTGTTGTTATAACTTTTCGCAAAATCCACCAAAACATCCAAGTATCTGTGGGTGTTTTTAACGGTAAAATACCTCCACATTCTAGTTTTCAAATCTTTCCACCACCGAAGCTTTCAGATCGCTGGCTGTTGCAAAATGTTTTACCTTGGTGTTTCTTCATCAACCTCCGGAAATTCTTGTTGAAAAATTCTTTACCAGAGTCCGTTTGTAACTTGTCAGGGGTCCGGCTCTCTTTAAAAACAGATTCATAATCCTTCACAGTCTCCGAGGCACTTTTATTCTTTATAACTCTCACGTAGGCTTTTTTGGAAAATCCATCTATGACCGTCAAGAGATAACGATAACCGTCGTTGTGCTCGGCCAAGGCCTGCATATGGCAGAGATTGGCCTGAAATTGAACCATCGGTCATGGCACAAACACTATTCCTAGGAAATTTTACTCTGACCAGCTTATGCAGAGTATAAGCATCCTGCTCTGATAGAAATTCTTTAACTTTTTCCACATTTACTTTTTTACCCGTTTCATCTTGCAAGGCCCTGCGGAGTCTGTCCGCTCCACCAAAGCTGCCTGGGTGAACTGGGTTATAATATGCTTTTTTCATGACACTTTTCTCAGACATGTTAACACCCGCACCTCTCCAGAGTTTATGAAAAATCAGCAAGACTCTACTTTTTTTAATACAACTTTTATTTTTTTTCATAAAGCATCAGAAATACATTGAAAATATATGATGGACCAACACATTATAATATTTAAACATCAAGGCTGTACAGGGCGGTCCTCATCACTGAGGCGCCAATGGTGGCTCTAATAACACGATGCAGCTTCAGCAATTCACTCGAGACGTGTATAGGTACATTGTTTTGTACACGTTGATTTATGACATCTACAATCAAAGCATATATCATAAATAGATGATCCACATTGTTGTAATTCATCTCTTTGATAATTTCATCAAATGCTTCGGGTCTGTGAATTGCGAGGCAACCATGATGAGTAAACCCCACAAGGGTCCTGTGTGACTTTGAACTGAGTCCAACCTCTTTCTCATTTCATTGACACGATTATCATTTGTTGTGTTTTCAATCACCATCACCCATTTCTTCAACTCTTCTCTGCCGTTCCATAGGGTGAAGGCCTTTCAACTCGGGGGCACTTCCCTTTTCAACCAGTTTATCATACAGGTCGGCGATTTTCTCCTCCACGCGTCTTTTGAATTTCAGATCATCGAGAAAGGCTTCTGCCAGACCTTGGATCCTCTCACCTGACACGTGGATGGAGCAATTTTTCAAGGCCGCGATGATGGCGGGAATAAATTTATCTATCCAAAGTCTCTTGTTCACCTGCTCAAAGTACTTCAGTAGAAGTAGTCCGGCGCATCCTCCAGACACTCGTGCTCCTTCTGACTGGGGTGGCCGGTGATACAGCTGTAGCAGATTTCCGAACGAAAAACGGAGATGACATGGTTCAGCAGATGGGACACCATGGCTTTCACCGTGTTCAAAAGAAGGGTGGACAGCCGTCCTTCGGTCACATCCTCTCTTTCCGGTGCACTTTCCGTTGAAGATTGGTTTGGGCTAACCTGCGGGGAAGGGGGTGTGTCAGGAGCAATCTGCGTAGATAAGGAGCGACAGCTGACCGGCACCTGACCGGCCAGCCGCACCTCTGCCAATTGCCTGTTTGCTGCCTGTTTGCTGAGGTTCAGCTCATCATTCAGTCCAGGCGGCTGTCTGAGACTGACGGTTTGCCTCGGCTGTACTTTGTACTCTGTGATCTGTGCTCTGTACCTTGTACTCAGGAAATGTTTGGTAATTCCCTATAGCAAGGCTTTTCTTTAGTTAGTTTTCAACTTTGTATTCATTTCAATATGTATGCCCTCTGAAGAAATGTGACCAGGTTTACTTTTTTTATAATAGAACTGATGTTTGATATATGTTTGTTACATATTTGTTAATGTACAAATACTCTCAGTGCAGGGATGCTGGTTCTTTGTAGTTTGGGTTTTTAGTTAAACGGGTAGCTTTTGTGTTCCTTTCTTTTGGCATTGAACTAATAGATATATACCTAGCTCTCAGTGAGTCGTCTTTATGTTTTATTCCTTTTCTATTTGACTAGCATCCATCCTCTTACTCAGTTTGTTCCTTTTGTTACATTACCCATTTCTTTTTCCTGTAATTTCGTCCTTGCCTTGTCCAAGCCCTGTCCATGCCCTATAGTTTTGTTCCTGCCTTGTCCGTTGGTTATTAAAGTGTTTTCTTCATCACCTACCTGGTTTTCCGGCTCCTGCATTTGGGTCCTCCCTGCAACGCGCTCGCACCGCGTTTCCCGTCTTGACAGAATGATCCGACCTGCAATGGACCCAGCGGAGTCTGTGCTTGCTCTGGGGACCAAGCTGCCCGTTCTGCCTGCTGTTCCCCAGCTCCCGGTACTCGGTTTTGTGGGTCAGAGCCCTCCCGCCAGTCGGATATTCGGGAGGCGTGGATGGCAGCGTCGGATTGGCTGTCGTCCGCGTTGCATGAACTGGAGGAACAACTGCAGCGGACCTCCAGGCTACCCATGCAGCCACCTCCCGCTCCTGATCCTGCCCCTGTCCCGGCGGGGCTGCCGCCGCAGCCACCCTGTGTTCCGGTTCCGGCTGGGCCGCCGCAGCCATTCTGTGTTCCTGTCCCGGCTGGGCCGCCGCCGCTGCCGCGGCCGTCCTGCGTTCCTGTTCCGGCTGGGCCGCCGCAGCCGCCGCCCTGCGTTCCTGTCCCGGCTGGGCCGCCGCCGCCGCATCCGCCCTGCGTTCCTGTCCCTGTGTCACCGCCTCCTGAGCCCTGGCCTCCTCCCCCCATCTTCCAATGGCCCTCCAGCCCATGTTTGATGTTTTTTGTTAATTCTGCTGTTTAGTGTTCTGTCCACGTAACTTCCTGTTTTATTTTGTAGTCCTGGTTCCTTCGTGTTCCCCGTTATGTTACTTCCTGGTTGTGTCCCATGTTGATTGCCTTCCCTGCCCTAATGTAGATCACCTGCGTCTTGTTTAGCACTGTGTATTTAAGTCCTGTTTTCAGCCTAGTCCTTGTCGGATCAGTCATTTTGTCGTTCGCCCTGTAATTTCGTCCTTGCCTTGTCGTTTTGTTCCTGCCTTGTCCGTTGGTTATTAAAGTGTTTTCTTCATCACCTACCTGGTTTTCCGGCTCCTGCATTTGGGTCCTCCCTGCAACGCGCTCGCACAGCGTTTCCCGTCATGACAAAACATCAGTCCTATTATAAAAAAAAAAATAGAGCCCAGAATCACTATTGTTATCCTACGCATTTATTATTAGTAACTCAGGCTCCTCACAGAGTCACTATTGCCTCTTATAGCCTTTGGCTATAGAGACCAGTTTTTGTTCACTCTTTGGGCTTAAAATCCGAAATTAAAAGTGCCACCTCTTTATCGATCATCCTGCTTGAACATGGTATCCTTGTTTGTAGAGTATCTGGTGGATTTAGGCAACCAAATTATTACAGATGCTTTTCAGAGGGAGAGAGTTTTTCCAGACCGGAGTGATCTGTTGGCGTTCTCTGACGATATTCACTATGAGCGATACAGATTCTCAGCTCATATCATACCTGTATGTTACATATGCAGTCTTGTTGAACCATGTGGAAGTAATGCAACCACACGTAGCCATGCACCACCAATCACAGGATGTTTTATTATTTATTAAAGTTCTGCCTTTCCTAGGAAAAGAAAAAGTCAAAGTATAAAATGTCAATTATGCTTGATAAAACATTCTAAAGCAGGGGTTCTTAACCTTTCTGACCCTGAGGCCCATTTTTTTCAGTACAGAGTGGCCCAGGGCCCATTAAATATAATTTTAATATATATTATTTATTATTATTAATTATATTATATATTATTTAATATGCATTATTTAATATATATACACTGTATAGGTTTATAATTATCTCACTCTTGGTTTGATTTGTATTCAATTCAATTCAATTCAATAAACCAAATCCACTTACAGTTTACCAAGCAAAAACCTTGTCAAATAAAATGACATCACAAAATATGATCATCACAAAGACTTTTATTGAACATGTCAATGTTAACGTCAAGGTTAAACATGTCATGAATCAATCAATTCAGGCTTATTAATGAAAAAAGACCAATAATTAGATTTTACTTAAATAAAAAAGGAAGGACTCAGAATAAAAATAAATAATATATATACATATAAATCAATCAATAAAAAGGTGGTGATAAAATAAATACATTCAAAATAATGTTTTTTAAATAAAATAAATAAACTTTAAATAAAATTGAAATAAAGTGCAAATGAAACTATATTTGTGCATGGTAGAACCAGAAGAATATTTATATCTGTAGCATATGAACAATAACAATAATAACAACAATTATACAACTTTTTTTTCTTCAACCTTTTTATCTTCACCTCCTTTACCTTCACCTTTATCTTCACCTCTTAATGAGACACTTGGGCCTGCCTCTGAGACACAATCAGATCCAGTCTGGGTGGAATGGGGGAAAGGCTCACTCTCAGAGTAGCCTCCAGCGTTGCTCTGAGTCTGTTTCGGGCTTTGGTCTTAGTTGTGGCCAGGATGGAGAATCCTGACTCACACAGGTACGTGGTGGTGAATAGGAGAAGGAGTTTCACAGCCCTCAGTGCAAGACATGGGTACTCCTTTGAGACAGCAACCCAGAAGGAGCCCAGGTCCAGTTTGCCCCACTGCAACTTTAAAGTGCTGTCAGTGGAAACTTCCAGAAGCTGGAATTCCAGATGTGAGGGCAAAGCAACATCATTTGCAGTGGGATCCACAGAAAATGGGTCCAAAATCCACATGTGTCCCTCTCTGGGATCCTCAGGAAAATAGTCATCAAATGTCTCTGCCAGTTGTGAGAGGTGCTGAGAGACTGAGTCACTAATATTCACCTGAGGGGAGTTTTCCAAAATGTCAGACAAAAGTAGAAACATGTCCATTCTCTTTTCCTGGGCCCTCTTGGTCCACAAAGCAAGTTTCCTCTTGAAAGCTTGAACTTTGTCTGCAACAACAAACACGTTGCTGGCTCTTCCTTGAAGTGAGATGTTCAGCTGGTTCAGTAGTGTAAAAATGTCACAGAGGTAGGCAAGTTGTGCTGTGAACTTTGTGTTGGCATAGTAATGTGCAAGAGGAGATTTTTTCTCAGTGAGAAACGAGAAGACTTCATTCCTCAGTTCAAACAAACGCTTGAGGACCAGTCCTCTTGAGAGCCACCTCACTTCACTGTGATAGAGCAGCTGGATGTGATCTGCTTCTATGTCCTCACAAAGCTTAGTAAAACATCTGGAGTTCAGAGCATTTTTTTTAATAAAGTTGATGGTTTTCACACTTACATCCATCACCCCGTGGAACTCTGGTGACATATTTTTTGCTGCAAGGCTTTCACGGTGGAGAAAACAGTGTCCATTTAGCTTCTGGTGCACGATCGAGTATCTGTCTGATGACACCGTGATGCTTGCCAGTCATTGACGCTGCACCGTCACTGCACACCCCGACACAGTTCTGCCAGTCCAGGCCATTCTCACTGAAGTAGTTATCAATGCAGCGGAAACATTCCTGAGCCGTAGTTCGTGTTGGTAGCTCTCTACAAAACAGTATGTCTTCGTGCAAACTACTGTCCCAGCGATAGCGAACAAAAACCAACAGCAGCGCAGCATTCGTGACATCAGTGGACTCGTCAAGTTGCAAAGAGAACAATGGGCTACTTTTTACTCTTTCAATGAGTTGTTGCTGTATGTCTGAGGCCATGTCCGCGATACGGTGACTCACAGTGTCGTTTGAGAGTGGGATGGTCAGCAGCTTCTTTGCAGCGGCCTCTCCGATCATCTCACGGCACATATCAACAGCAACAGGCAGAACGAATTCCTCCGCTATGGTGAATGGTTTCTTACTTTGTGCCACACATCTGGCTACGAGGTAGCTAGCTTTCAGTACACTTTTAGAGTTGCCAGTCAGTGACACGGTCGATCTTTTCTGCATCTGCAGCCCATCTTCTTTTCTCTTGAAAAATTTACTTTTTGGCGGGGGGTCGTCTTCATTTTTTCGTTTTAAATATTTCTCCTTCTTGTTTGTTTACAGCTAGCTGAGTGTCTTCTTCTCCTTATTTATGGAGCTGGTTAAAGTAACTACTGACTGATGCATTAGCGCCACTACAGGGTCGGGAGTTGTTATTGCGTCCCGCGGCCCTCGCGGGCCACACGTACAAAACAGATTTTTTTTGCGGCCCACTAGGTGGCGCTCGGGGCCCAAGTTTGGGCCGCGGCCCTATGGTTCAGAATCACTGTTCTAAAGTATAATTTACTGCAGTGTCTTATTCTCATACTCCAGTTGCTCTATCTCAAGTTTTAGTTTCTTGATTTCCAGCTCTTTTTTCTGATTATCCAGCTCTAGATTCCTTTAATTAAGGGCCCTCACTTTGTCTACTCCAACATGTATTAATAGGACATCAAGCAATAGAGATGAGTAAGTGAGACTTTTATGTTGGTGCACTGTGTTCATCATTCACTTATGTGTTCTTGGTCAGGATTTCCTTTAAAAAGTAGACATAGGACTGAAATGGTAAAACCTTTACCCCTTATTTTTTTATCTGTGTGTAGGCTAGAGGGCCTAGAGGCTACAGGCTGAAGGGAGGGTTGCACAATGTCCTCTCCATAACCCTAACCCTAACCTATTAATGAGCAAAAAACTTCATTATTTGTAATTTTAAAAGATGTATTTAAAATTTTATTTAAATTCTTATTTAGATTATTAAAATATCAACCCCAAATGTACATCTGAATACACTGATAATGTCTCCTAATCATTGATCTCCATCTGTGGAATAGTTTAAGAGAAATGAATAAAGTGGATTCAACACAGCAAACAAAGATGACCGTACATGACAACTTTCTTTGACAGTTAACTCTGTGTAGGGGTCAGCAAGGGTGTGTGCTGGAGGCTTGAGCAACACTACAGTGTTTCCTTCAGCTGTAAATTAGATTAAGACTTATCTCATCTGAGAAACAATAAATACACATTTAGTGTAGCACTTATACATCCCCTGGACAAAGAATAGCTGCCAGCACCAGGGTCTGACTGAATTCCCCCTTGTATGCCCTCCATGATCCAGCTCTGTAATCTGCTGGAGCAGGCTCTTACGCTGTTTCTCCTTTAATTTTTCTTCTTGTTTGCTTCAGATAATATTAACACGTACAATGTTATGCAGTGTATCATCCACATTTTACTAAAACAGTGATGAATGCATACCACTTTGGATGATATTCCTGTAGATTTGCTGCCGAGACAGTTCTGCCCTGCTGGCACTAAAACTAATAGAACACCAGTTAGAAAATTGCTTTGACTTTATCACAAATAAGACTGTTAGAATAAATGGGTTAGGGTTAGGGTTAGGGTTAGTACATAAAGTGATTATCACAGTGCTGCTCAACTTTTACTGACCCTGCAAGAATGCAGAAACCTGTGTTTTTACTAGCAGGAGCAGAAGTCATACCTCAGAAGAAGAAGCAACGACCTTCGAAGAAGATTTATGAAGAAAGGTAGGATGTCGAAGCGAGATTACTTCGTTCATAAACTAACCCTCAATGTGTGTGTTTCTTGTGACTTGTAACTTGAATATAAATCATATAACAAGCGTCTATTCATTCACTACTTGCAGCTGTGAATTCTCACCTTTATAGCTGCAAGATCTTGTAACTAGGGACCACCCTAAGGAAATAAAAAGGGGGAGAACAGAAGAGATACTCCAGAGCGAGTAGAGAGTGTCACTGAGCACATCTCTGTCTGTTCTCCTTGCAAGTAAAATGAGCGCTGTTGTCCTTTGTCTTTCTTCCCTGTGTGTTTCATAATGTTTTAGGTGGTTTAAACCTGACAAAGACAAATCAAATTAATTTAACTTTGATTTGGCCCTAATCTAAGTGATTTCCATGTATCTTTCATTGTGAGACAATGCAAGGGAGGGAATTAATGTTATATAATGATATATCGGCTATATTAACTTACGCATTATGTTACCTTACGTGATCTGACATTTTTTGTCAGGCTTCCTTTCTCACCTTGTTTGTAGAAACAGTGTTGCTTTTAGCTGTTCTTATCGGTCTGAACTCTTCATATGCAGACATACACAGACATATAAACAGATGGACTCTTCTCCATACTTATTTAGTGCCACGGGCTATAAGCACAGAGGACACTACTTCTACAGAAGTAGTGGCCTCTGTGCATAGCACGAGGCACTATTTATTCTTCGCCCATACTTATTTAGTGCCACGGGCTATAAGCACAGGGGCCACTACTTCTACACAGTAGAAGTAAGTGGCCTCTGTGCATAGCACGAGGCACTACTTAATCTTCTCCATACTTATTATTTAGTGCCACGGGCTATAAGCACAGAGGACACTACTTCTACAGAAGTAGTGGCCTCTGTGCATAGCACGAGGCACTATTTATTCTTCGCCCATACTTATTTAGTGCCACGGGCTATAAGCACAGAGGACACTACTTCGTAGTGGCCTCTGTGCATAGCACGAGGCACTACTTAATCTTCTCCATACTTATTATTATTCTTTTTATTTAGTGCCACGGGCTATAAGCACAGAGGCCACGTAGTGGCCTCTGTGCATAGCACGAGGCACTACTTAATCTTGTCCATACTTATTTAGTGCCACGGGCTATAAGCACAGAGGGCACTACTTCTACACAGTAGAAGTAGTGGCCTCTGTGCATAGCACGAGGCACTACTTAATCTTCTCCATACTTATTATTCTTATTATAGCACGTTTTTCGGCAGTTAATGCGGGTCGTACCGCTTGACGTAGCCCTGCAATATATATATCAAAACGTGCGGCTCGATCCGGACAAGTGTGCTAAGTTCTGGGGAGTAGATTTTCCGATTTTTCCCAAAGTTATTCCCAAAAAACCAGCAAAAAATCTTCCATAGGAATGAATGGGGTTTGGAGAAAAATCGCCTCCGAATTTCACCTATTTTCTCAGTCGCGTAGCTCAGTCATACGTGCACCTAGAAATGTCATTCAAACGTTAAAACGGAGGAAATCTTGTGCTCTTTCCAGAACATCAAACCTTTTTCTCCTAAGTTGTACGGTTTTCGAACTACGAGCGTTCAAAGGAGCAGTCCGATTCACTTTTTCCTCCAAGTTAGAGTGGAGAGGCTCGTTAACTAGAGTGAGAGCACTGTGAAAAATTCACCCACGTTTTCATTTTTAACTCGAGCTCACGGCCAAACCGTGAAAGGGAGACGAATGATTTTTTGGGAAAACGTAGACACAGGTCTTGGGATTCATAAAATCTAAGTTTGACAGCTCTACTCCTCACCAAATTTACACAGTTGCGCTCAGAGCGCCAGCAACACCTGCTTTTGCCCCAATTGACTGCAATGCAAATCAAGGTTTCACTAAAAACAATTTCACTCTGACTTCGCACTGTCCCTACACGCTCATTTTAAGGACTTTTCAAATCAAACAAAGACTGCTGGAATCCCCAGACTCTTCTGTCTCTCACGGTGTTCTCGCTTTTGGGAACGGAGCTACAGTTTGCTCGTAATTCGAAGTAGTTCGGGAGGTGGTCAAAAGCCAATTTTGGGAGAGTTTTGGAGGGAGTCTGAGCTCTGACCAGACTGAATTCTCAAATCACCGTGGCAACCGCAGGTCCCTCAGCTCAGGTCTGTGTGCAGCTGTTGCTGTAGATTAAACCCACCTCACTTTGGAGCCTCGCTGCTTCGTCATACTTTGTCACAGAAACGCCGTTCAAAGTTTAAACGGCTCACAAGACCTTGACCTCTGACCTTGAGCACTCACACATATAAACAGACACACACAGAGACACGCACTCGCACATATACAGAGACACAATCGCACATATACACAGACAGAAATAGAGAGATATAGACACACGCTCACACATATACACAGACATACACACAGAGACAGATATAGACACGCACTCACACATATACAGAGACACACACAGAGACACGCACTCGCACATATACAGAGACACAATCGCACATATACACAGACAGAAATAGAGAGATATAGACACACGCTCACACATATACACAGACATACACACAGAGACAGATATAGACACGCGCTCACACATATACACAGACACAAATAGAGTCGTATATACAGACGTACTCACACATTTACACAGACATACACAGAGACAGATATACAGATGCACTCACACATATACACAGACACACAAAGAGACTGATATACAGACACACTGACTGAATCAAGGTCAATCGGTTCTCCGAACGGAAATTTCAGCAGGATTGCTTTGACGGGCGAGGGGACGACGGGCGAGGGGACGCCGACCCGTGGCACTTCAAAATTTCTTGGAATTTTCTAGTTTAGTGCCACGGGCTATAAGCACAGAGGACACTACTTCTACAGAAGTAGTGGCCTCTGTGCATAGCACGAGGCACTATTTATTCTTCGCCCATACTTATTATTATTCTTTTTATTATTATTATTCCGTCACTTTTTCGTCCGTTAATGCGGGTCGTACCACTGAACGAACCCCAACAATATATATATCAAAACGTGCGGCTCGATTGGGAATAGCGTGCTAAGTTCTGGGTAGTCGATATTCCGATTTTTCCCAAAGTTATTCCCAAAAAACCAGCCGAAATTTTCCATAGAGAATGCATGGGAGACGACGAAAAATCGCCTCAAAAATTCACCTTTTTTCTCATCCGCATAGCTCAGTCATACGTGCACCTAAAAATATCATTAAAACTTTAAAACGGAGGAAATCTTGTGCTCTTTCCACAAAATCAAACCTTTTTCTCCTAAACAGTCCACTTTTCAAACTACGAGCTCTCAAAGGAGCAGTCCGAATCACTTTTTCCTCAAAGTTAGAGTGTAACCGCTCGTTAAGTAGAGTGAGAGCACTGTGAAAAAGTAACCGACATTTTCATGCTTAACTCGAGCTCACGGCCAAACCGTGAAAAGGAGACAAATAATTTTTTGGCAAAACGTAGACACAGGTCTTGGGATTCAGAAAATCTAAGTTTGAGAGCTCTACTCCTCACCAAATTTAAACTGGAGGGCTCAGAGCGTCAGAAACACCTGTTTTTGGCCCAATTGACTGCAATGCAAATCATGGTTTTCCGAAAAACAATTTCACTCTGTCTTTGCACTGTCCCTACACGCTCATTTTAAGGACTTTTCAAATCAAATAAAGACTTTCGGAATCTCCAGACTCTTCTGTCTTTCACGGTGTTTTCGTTTTTCGGACCGGAGCTACGGTTTGCTCGCAATTCGAAGTAGTTCGGGACGTGGTCAAAAGCCACTTTTCGGAGCGTTTTCGGGAGAGTCTGAGCTCTGACCCGAACGAATTCTCAAATCACCGTGACGACCGCAGCTCTCTCAGCTCAGGTCTGTGGATCAAACCCACCCCACTTTGGAGCCTCACTGCTTCGTCATGCTTTGTCACAGAAACTCCGTTCAAAGTTTAAAAAGGTCACGAGACTTTGACCTCTGTTTGTGACAAAAGGCTTTATGATAGCTCCTACGCTTCCTACGCAATCACAGATCAATTGTCACGCTGGTCTCATCTCACTCTGTCTGTGGCCTATGGCCATCACTTTGAATGATGTCTTCTCAAAGACACACACAGAGATATAGAGATGTAGACACAGACAGATATACAGACGCACTCACACATGTACACAGATGCAAACAGAGACAGATATACAGACGCACTCACACATATACACAGACATACACAGAGACAGATATACAGATGCACTCACACATGTACACAGACATCCACAGAGACAGATATAGAGATCAGGTCTGTGGATCAAACCCACCCCACTTTGGAGCCTCACTGCTTCCTCGTGCTTTGTCACAGAAACTCCGTTCAAAGTTTAACAAGGTCACGAGACTTTGACCTCTGTTTGTGACGAAAGGCCTTATGACAGCTCCTACGCTTACTACACAATCACAGATCAATTGTCATGCTGGTCTCATTTCACTCTGTCTGTGGCCTATGGCCATCACTTTGAATGATTTCTTCTCAGAGACACACACAGAGATATAGAGATGTAGACACAGACAGATATACAGACGCACACAGAGACAGATATCCAGACGCACTCACACATGTACACAGACATGCACACAGTCAGATAGACAGATGCACTCACACATTTACACAGACATACACAGAGACAGATATACAGACACGCTCATTGAATTGAGCTCAATCGGTTCTCCGAACGGAAATTTCAGCAGGAAGGCTTTCGACAGAATGACGGTACGCGGGTTGCAAACACCGTGACGACCGCATCTCTCTCAGCTCAGGTCTGTGTATCAAACCCACCCCACTTTGGAGCCTCACTGCTTCGTCACACTTTGTCACAGAAACGCTGTTCAAAGTTTAAACGGGTCAGAAGACTTTGAACTCTGTTTGTGACAAAAGGCTTTATGATAGCTCCTACGCTTACTACGCAATCACAGATCAATTGTCACGCTGGTCTCATCTGACTCTGTCTGTGGCCTATGGCCATCACTTTGAATGATTTCTTCTCAAAGACACACACAGAGATATAGAGATGCAGACACAGACAGATATACAGACGCACACAGAGACAGATATCCAAACGCACTCACACATGTACACATACACACACAGAGACAAATATCCAGACGCATTCACACATATAAACAGACGCAAAATAGAGACACATATCCAGACACACTTACACATATACACAGACACAAATAGAGACAGATATAGACACGCACTCACACATTTACACAGACATACACAGAGACAGATATACAGATGCACTCACACATTTACACAGGCTTTATCATAGCTCCTACGCTTACTACACAATCACAGATCAATTGTCATGCTGGTCTCATCTCACTCTGTCTGTGGCCTATGGCCATCACTTTGAATGATTTCTTCTCAAAGACACACACAGAGATATAGAGATGCAGATACAGACAGATATACAGACGCACACAGAGACAGATATCCAGACGTACTCCCACATATACACAGACACACACAGTCAGATAGACAGATGCACTCACACATTTACACAGACATACACTGAGACAGATATAGACACGCACTCACACATTTACACAGACATACAAAGAGACACATATACAGACACACTCACTGAATCAAGCTCAATCGGTTCTCCGAACGGAAATTTCACCAGGATGGCTTTCAACAGCATTACGGTACGTGGATTGCTCGTCCAGGCGGGGGGCGATGGGCGAAAGGCAACGAACGACGGGCGACGGACGACGGGCCCCGGGTCCCGTGGCACTTCAAAATTTCCCTGGAATTTTCTAGTATTGACATTACTATTGCTCCGTCACATTTTTGTCCGTTAATGTGGGTCGTACCGATGGACGAAGCACAACAATATATATATCAAAACGTGCGGCTCGATTGGGACAAGTGTGCTAACTTCTGGCGAGTAGATTTTCCGATTTTTCCCAAAGTTATTCCCAAAAAACCTGCAGAAATTTTCCATAGTGAATGCATGGGAGCCGTCGACAAATCACCTCAAAAATTCACCTTTTTTCTCAGTCGCATAGCTCAGTGACACGTGCACCTACAAATGTCATTCAAACTTTAAAAAGGAGGAAATTTTGTGCTCTTTCCAGAACATCAAACCGTGTTCTCCTAAATGGTATGGTTTTCGAACTATGACCTCTCAAAGGAGCAATCCGATTCACTTTTTCCTCAAAGTTAGAGTGTAACCGCTCGTTAAGTAGAGTGAGAGCACTGTGAAAAACTAACCGACATATTCATGTTTAACTCGAGCTCACGGCCAAACCGTGAAAGGGAGACAAATGATTTTTTGTCAAAACGTAGACACAGGTCTTGGGATTCAGAAAATCTAAGTTTGAGAGCTCTACTCCACACCAAATTTAAACTGGAGGGCTCAGAGCGTCTGAAACACCTGTTTTTGGCCAATTAACTGTAATGCAAATCAAGGTTTTCCTCAAAACAATTTCACTCTGACTTCGCACTGTCCCTACACGCTCATTTTAAGGAGTTTTCCTTTCAAATAAGACTGTCAGAATCCCCAGACTCTTCTGTCTCTCACTGTGTTTTCGTTTTTCAGACCGGAGTTACGGTTTGCTCGCAATTCCAAGTAGTTCGGGACGTGGTCAAAAGCCACTATTGTGAGAGTTTTCGGGAGAGTCTGAGCTCTGACCCGAACGAATTCTCAAATCACCGTGACGACCGCAGCTCTCTCAGCTCAGGTCTGTGGATCAAACCCACCCCACTTTGGAGCCTCACTGCTTCGTCACACTTTGTCACAGAAACGCCGTTCAAAGTTTAAAAAGGTCACGAGACTTTGACCTCTGTTTGTGACGACAGGCTTTATGATAGCTCCTACGCTTACTACGCAATCACAGATCAATTGTCACGCTGGTCTCATCTCACTCTGTCTGTGGCCTATGGCCATCACTTTGAATGATTTCTTCTCAAAGACACACACAGAGATATAGAGATGCCAGACACAGACAGATATACAGACGCACACAGAGACAGATATCCAGACGCACTCACTTATATACACAGACGCAATCACACATATACACAGGCAGAAATAGAGGCAGATATAGACACGCACTCAGACATATACACAGACCTACAAACAGTCAGATAGAAAGATGCACTCACACATTTACACAGACATACACAGAGACAGATATGGACACGCACTCACACATATACACAGACATGATCAGGGACAACTATACAGACGTACTCACACATTTACACAGACATACACAGAGACAGATATCCAGACGCACTCACACTTTACACAGACATCCACAGAGACAGATATACAGATCAGGTCTGTGGATCAAACCCACCCCACTTTGGAGCCTCACTGCTTCGTCATACTTTGTCACAGAAACGCCGTTCAAAGTTTAAAAAGGTCATGAGACTTTGACCTCTGTTTGTGACGAAAGGCTTTACGATAGCTCCTACGCTTCCTACACAGTCATAGATCAATTGTCATGCTGGTCTCATCTCACTCTGTCTGTGGCCTATGGCCATCACTTTGAATGATTTCTTCTCAAAGACACACACAGAGATATAGAGATGTAGACACAGATAGATATCCAGACGCACTCACACATGTACACAGACATACACAGAGACAGATATACAGACGCACTCACACATGTACACAGATGCAAACAGAGACAGATATACAGATGCACTCACACATATTCACAGACACACACAGAGATAGATATACAGATGCACTCACACATTTACACAGACATACACTGAGACAGATATAGACACGCACTCAAACATATACACAGACATACAAAGAGACAGATATAAAGACACGCTCATTGAATCGAGCTCAATCGGTTCTCCGAACGGAAATTTCAGCAGGAAGGCTTTCGACAGCATGACGGTACGTGGGTTGCTCGTCCAGGCGAGGGGCGACGGGCGACGGGCAACGAACGACGGGCTACGGATGACGGGTGACGGACGGGCCCCGGGTCCCGTGGCACTTCAAAATTTCCCTGGAATTTTCTAGTTTAGTGCCACGGGCTATAAGCACAGGGGCCACTACTTCTACAGAAGTAGTGGCCTCTGTGCATAGCACGAGGCACTACTTAATCTTGTCCATACTTATTATTCTTCTTCTTCTTATTTAGTGCCACGGGCTATAAGCACAGGGGCCACTACTTCTACACAGTAGAAGTAAGTGGCCTCTGTGCATAGCACGAGGCACTACTTAATCTTCTCCATACTTATTTAGTGCCACGGGCTATAAGCACAGAGGACACTACTTCGTAGTGGCCTCTGTGCATAGCACGAGGCACTACTTAATATTGTCCATACTTATTATTCTTCTTCTTATTATTCCGTCACTTTTTCGTCCGTTAATGCGGGTCGTACTGCGTGACGGAGCCCAACAATATATATATCAAAACGTGCGTCTCGATCGGGAATAGCGTGCTAAGTTCTGGGTAGTCGATATTCCGATTTTTCCCAAAGTTATTCCCAAAAAACCAGCAAAAATGTTCCATAGAGAATGAATTGGAATCGACGAAAAATCGCCTCAAAAATTCACCTATTTTCTCATCCACATAGCTCAGTCATACGTGCACCTAAAAATATCATTAAAACTTTAAAACGGAGGAAATCTTGTGCTCTTTCCACAAAATCAAACCTTTTTCTCCTAAACAGTCCACTTTTCAAACTACGAGCTCTCAAAGGAGCAGTCCGAATCACTTTTTCCTCAAAGTTAGAGTGTAACCGCTCGTTAAGTAGAGTGAGAGCACTGTGAAAAAGTAACCGACATTTTCATGTTTAACTCGAGCTCACGGCCAAACCGTGAAAAGGAGACAAATAATTTTTTGGCAAAACGTAGACACAGGTCTTGGGATTCATAAAATCTAAGTTTGAGAGCTCTACTCCTCACCAAATTTAAACTGGAGGACTCAGAGCGTCAGAAACACCTGTTTTTGGCCCAATTGACTGCAATGCAAATCATGGTTTTCCGAAAAACAATTTCACTCTGTCTTTGCACTGTCCCTGCACGCTCATTTTAAGGACTTTTCAAATCAAATAAAAACTTTCGGAATCTCCAGACTCTTCTGTCTTTCACGGTGTTTTCGTTTTTCGGACCGGAGCTACGGTTTGCTCGCAATTCGAAGTAGTTCGGGACGTGGTCAAAATCCACTTTTCGGAGCGTTTTCGGGAGAGTCTGAGCTCTGACCCGAACGAATTCTCAAATCACCGTGACGACCGCATCTCTCTCAGCTCAGGTCTGTGGATCAAACCCACCCCACTTTGGAGCCTCACTGCTTCGTCATGCTTTGTCACAGAAACTCCGTTCAAAGTTTAAAAAGGTCACGAGACTTTGACCTCTGTTTGTGACGAAAGGCTTTATGATAGCTTCTACGCTTCCTACACAATCACAGATCAATTGTCATGCTGGTCTCATCTCACTCTGTCTGTGGCCTATGGCCATCACTTTGAATGATTTCTTCTCAAAGACACACACAGAGATATAGAGATGCACACACAGACAGATATACAGACGCACTCACACATGTACACAGACATGCACAGAGACAGATATACAGACGCACTCACACATTTACACAGACATACAAAGAGACAGATATACAGTTGCACTCACACTTTACACAGACATCCACAGAGACAGATATACAGATCAGGTCTGTGGATCAAACCCACCCCACTTTGGAGCCTCACTGCTTCGTCATACTTTGTCACAGAAACGCCGTTCAAAGTTTAAACGGGTCAGAAGACTTTGAACTCTGTTTGTGACAAAAGGCTTTATGATAGCTCCTACGCTTACTACGCAATCACAGATCAATTGTCAGGCTGGTCTCATCTCACTCTGTCTGTGGCCTATGGCCATCACTTTGAATGATGTCTTCTCAAAGACACACACAGAGATATAGAGATGCAGACACAGACAGATATACAGACGCACACAGAGACAGATATCCAGACGCACTCACACATGTACACAGACACACACAGAGACAAATATCCAGACGCACTCACACATATAAACAGACGCAAACAGAGACAGATATACAAACGCACTCAGACATATACACATACAGACGCACTCACACATATACACAGACATACACTAAGTCAGATAGACAGATGCACTCAGACATATACACAGACACACACAGAGACAGATATCCAGAAGCACTTACACATATACACAGACAGAAATAGAGGCAGATATAGACACGCACTCACACTTTACACAGACAAACACAGAGCCAGATATACAGATCAGGTCTGTGGATCAAACCCACCCCACTTTGGAGCCTCACTGCTTCGTCATACTTTGTCACAGAAACTCCGTTCAAAGTTTAAAAAGGTCACGAGACTTTGAACTCTGTTTGTGACAAAAGGCTTTACGATAGCTCCTACGCTTACTACGCAATCACAGATCAATTGTCATGCTGGTCTCATCTCACTCTGTCTGTGGCCTATGGCCATCACTTTGAATGATGTCTTCTCAAAGACACACACAGAGATATAGAGATGTAGACACAGATAGATATCCAGACGCACTCACACATGTACACAGACATACACAGAGACAGATATACAGTCGCACTCACACATATTCACAGACACACACAGAGATAGATATACAGATGCACTCACACATTTACACAGACATACACTGAGACAGATATAGACACGCACTCAAACATATACACAGACATACAAAGAGACAGATATAAAGACACGCTCATTGAATCGAGCTCAATCGGTTCTCCGAACGGAAATTTCAGCAGGAAGGCTTTCGACAGCATGACGGTACGTGGGTTGCTCGTCCAGGCGAGGGGCGAGGGGCGACGGGCAACGAACGACGGGCTACGGATGACGGGTGACGGACGGGCCCCGGGTCCCGTGGCACTTCAAAATTTCCCTGGAATTTTCTAGTTAATATTCTTATTATTATTCCGTCACTTTTTCGGCATCTAATGCGGGTCGTACCGCTGGACGAAGCCCAACAATATATATATCAAAACGTGCGGCTCGATTGGGAATAGTGTGCTAAGTTCTGGGTAGTCGATATTCCGATTTTTCCCAAAGTTATTCCCAAAAAACCAGCCGAAATTTTCCATAGAGAATGCATGGGAGCCGTCGAAAAATCGCCTCAAAATTTCACCTATACTCTCAGTCGCGTAGCTCAGTCATACGTGCACCTAAAAATATCATTCAAACTTTAAAACAGAGGAAATCTTGTGCTCTTTCCACAAAATCAAACCTTTTTCTCCTAAACAGTCCACTTTTCAAACTACGAGCTCTCAAAGGAGCAGTCCGAATCACTTT
>NC_042524.1:21125744-21175721 GCF_900963305.1 Echeneis naucrates
TGGCAATAGGCCACAGACAGAGTGAGATGAGACCAGCATGACAATGATCTGTGATTGTGTGGTAAGCGTAGGAGCTATCATAAAGCCTTTCGTCACAAACAGAGGTCAAAGTCTCGTGACCTTTTTAAACTTTGAACGGAGTTTCTGTGACAAAGTATGACGAAGCAGTGAGGCTCCAAAGTGAAGTGGGTTTGATCCACAGACCTGAGCTGAGAGAGCTGCGGTTGTCACGGTGATTTGAGAATTCGTTCGGGTCAGAGCTCAGACTCTCCCGAAAACGCTCCGAAAAGTGGCTTTTGACCACGTCCCGAACTACTTCGAATTGCGAGCAAACCGTAGCTCCGGTCCGAAAAGCGAAAACACCGTGAGAGACAGAAGAGTGTGGGGATTCTGACAGTCTTATTTGAAAGGAAAACTCCTTAAAATGAGCGTGTAGGGACAGTGCAAAGACACAGTGAAATTGTTTTTCGGAAAACCTTGATTTGCATTACAGTCAATTGGGCCAAAACCAGGTGTTGCTGACGCTCTGAGCCCTCCAGTTTAAATTTGGTGAGGAGTAGAGCTCTCAAAGTTAGATTTTCTGAATCCCAAGACCTGTGTCAACATTTTGCCAAAAAAATCATTTGTCTCCCTTTCACGGTTTGGCCGTGAGCTCGAGTTAAACATGAAAATGTCGGTTACTTTTTCACAGTGCTCTCACTCTACTTAACGAGCGGTTACACTCTAACTTTGAGGAAAAAGTGAATCGGACTGCTCCTTTGAGAGCTCGTAGTTTGAAAAGTGGACTGTTTAGGAGAAAAAGGTTTGATTTTGTGGAAAGAGCACAAGATTTCCTCCGTTTTAAAGTTTGAATGATATTTTTAGGTGCACGTATGACTGAGCTATGTAGATGAGAAAATAGGTGAATTTTTGAGGCGATTTTTTGTCGGCTCCAATGCATTCTCTATGGAAAATTTCGGCTGGTTTTTTGGGAATAACTTTGGGAAAAATCGGAATATCGACTACCCAGAAGTTAGCACACCATTCCCGATCGAGCCGCACGTTTTGATATATATATTGTTGGGGTTCATCCAGCGGTATGACCCGCATTAAGTGCCGAAAATCAGGCGGAATAATAATAATATTAAGAATAATAAGTATGGGCGAAGAATAAATAGTGCCTCGTGCTATGCACAGAGGCCACTACTTCTACTGTGTAGAAGTAGTGTCCTCTGTGCTTATAGCCCGTGGCACTAAACTAGAAAATTCCAAGAAATTTTGAAGTGCCACGGCGTCCCCTCGCCCGTCGTCCCCTCGCCCGTCGCCCCTCGCCTGGAAGAGAAACCCGCGTACCGTCCATCTTTCCAAAGCCTTCCTGATGAAATTTCCGTTCGGAGAACCGATTGACCTTGATTCAGTGAGTGTGTCTGTATATCTGTCTCTTTGTATGTTTGTGTATATGTGTGAGTGCATCTGTATATCTGTCTCTGTGTATGTCTGTGTAAATGTGTGAGTGCGTCTGTATATACGACTCTATTTGTGTCTGTGTATATGTGTGAGTGCGTGTCTCTGTGTGTGTCTGTGTATATGTGTGAGTGCGTCTGTATATATGTTTCTGTGTCTGTCTGTGTATATGTGTGAGTGCGTGTCTCGTTGTGTGTCTGTGTATATGTGTGAGTGCGTCTGTATATCTGTCTCTGTGTGTATGTCTGTGTACATGTGTGAGCGTGTGTCTATATCTCTCTATTTCTGTCTGTGTATATGTGTGAGTGTGTGTCTCGTTGTGTGTCTGTGTATATGTGTGACTGCGTCTGTACATCTGTCTCTGTGTGTATGTCTGTGTATATGTGTGAGCGTGTGTCTATATCTCTCTATTTCTGTCTGTGTATATGTGTGATTGTGTCTCTGTATATGTGTGAATGTGTGTCTGTATATCTGTCTCTTTGTGTGTCTGTGTATATGTGTGAGTGCATCTGTGTATGTCTGTGTAAATGTGTGAGTACGTCTGTATATACGACTCTATTTGTGTCTGTGTATATGTGTGAGCGCGTGTCTGTATCTGTCTCTGTATATGTGTGAGCATGTGTCTATATCTCTCTATTTCTGTCTGTGTATATGTGCGATTGTGTCTCTGTATATGTGCGAGTGCGTGTCTCTGTGTGTGTCTGTGTATATGTGTGAGCGCGTGTCTATACCTGTCTCTGTGTGTATGTCTGTGTATATGTGTGAGCGTGTGTCTATATCTCTCTATTTCTGTCTGTGTATATGTGCGATTGTGTCTGTGTATATGTGCGAGTGCGTGTCTCTGTGTGTGTCTGTGTATATGTGTGAGTGCGTGTCTATATCTGTCTCTGTGTGTATGTCTGTGTACATGTGTGAGCGTGTGTCTATATCTCTCTATTTCTGTCTGTGTATATGTGTGAGTGTGTGTCTCGTTGTGTGTCTGTGTATATGTGTGACTGCGTCTGTACATCTGTCTCTGTGTGTATGTCTGTGTATATGTGTGAGCGTGTGTCTATATCTCTCTATTTCTGTCTGTGTATATGTGTGATTGTGTCTCTGTATATGTGTGAATGTGTGTCTGTATATCTGTCTCTTTGTGTGTCTGTGTATATGTGTGAGTGCATCTGTGTATGTCTGTGTAAATGTGTGAGTACGTCTGTATATACGACTCTATTTGTGTCTGTGTATATGTGTCAGTGCGTGT
Source organism: Echeneis naucrates (assembly GCF_900963305.1). Lineage (NCBI taxonomy): Eukaryota > Metazoa > Chordata > Actinopteri > Carangiformes > Echeneidae > Echeneis > Echeneis naucrates. The sequence continues at coordinate 21,128,431 of NC_042524.1, forward strand.
CTGTATCTGTCTCTGTGTGTATGTCTGTGTATATGTGTGAGCGTGTGTCTATATCTCTCTATTTCTGTCTGTGTATATGTGCGATTGTGTCTCTGTATATGTGCGAGCGCGTGTCTCTGTGTGTGTCTGTGTATACGTGTGAGTGCGTGTCTATACCTGTCTCTGTGTGTATGTCTGTGTATATGTGTGAGCGTGTGTCTATATCTCTCTATTTCTGTCTGTGTATATGTGCGATTGTGTCTCTGTGTGTGTCTGTTTATATGTGTCTCTGTGTGTGTCTGTTTATATGTGTGAGTGCTCGAGGTCAGAGGTCAAGTTCTTGTGAGCCGTTTAAACTTTGAACGGCGTTTCTGTGACAAAGTATGACGAAGCAGCGAGGCTCCAAAGTGAGGTGGGTTTAATCCACAGCAACAGCTGCACACAGACCTGTGCTGAGGGACCTGCGGTTGCCACGGTGATTTGAGAATTCAGTCTGGTCAGAGCTCAGACTCCCTCCAAAACTCTCTCAAAATTGGCTTTTGACCACCTCCCGAACTGCTTCGAATTGCGAGCAAACCGTAGCTCCGTTCCCAAAAGCGAAAACACCGTGAGAGGCAGAAGAGTCTGGGGATTCCAGCAGTCTTTGTTTGATTTGAAAAGTCCTTAAAATGAGCGTGTAGGGACAGTGCGAAGTCAGAGTGAAATTGTTTTTAGTGAAACCTTGATTTGCATTGCAGTCAATTGGGGCAAAAGCAGGTGTTGCTGGCGCTCTGAGCGCAACTGTGTAAATTTGGTGAGGAGTAGAGCTGTCAAACTTAGATTTTCTGAATCCCAAGACCTGTGTCTACGTTTTCCCAAAAAATCATTTGCCTCCCTTTCACGGTTTGGCCGTGAGCTCGAGTTAAAAATGAAAATGTGGGTGAATTTTTCACAGTGCTCTCACTCTAGTTAACGAGCCTCTCCACTCTAACTTGGAGGAAAAAGTGAATCGGACTGCTCCTTTGAACGCTCGTAGTTCGAAAACCGTACAACTTAGGAGAAAAAGGTTTGATGTTCTGGAAAGAGCACAAGATTTCCTCCGTTTTGACGTTTGAATGACATTTCTAGGTGCACGTATGACTGAGCTACGCGACTGAGAAAATAGGTGAAATTCGGAGGCGATTTTTCTCCAAACCCCATTCATTCCTATGGAAGATTTTTTGCTGGTTTTTTGGGAATAACTTTGGGAAAAATCGGAAAATCTACTCCCCAGAACTTAGCACACTTGTCCCGATCGAGCCGCACGTTTTGATATATATATTGCAGGGCTACGTCAAGCGGTACGACCCGCATTAACTGCCGAAAAACGTGCTATAATAAGAATAATAAGTATGGAGAAGATTAAGTAGTGCCTCGTGCTATGCACAGAGGCCACTACTTCTACTGTGTAGAAGTAGTGCCCTCTGTGCTTATAGCCCGTGGCACTAAATAAGTATGGAGAAGATTAAGTAGTGCCTCGTGCTATGCACAGAGGCCACTACGAAGTAGTGTCCTCTGTGCTTATAGCCCGTGGCACTAAACTAGAAAATTCCAAGAAATTTTGAAGTGCCACGGGTCGGCGTCCCCTCGCCCGTCGTCCCCTCGCCCGTCGTCCCCTCGCCCGTCAAAGCAACCCTGCTGAAATTTCCGTTCGGAGAACCGATTGACCTTGATTCAGTCAGTGTGTCTGTATATCTGTCTCTTTGTATGTTTGTGTATATGTGTGAGTGCATCTGTATATCTGTCTCTGTGTATGTCTGTGTAAATGTGTGAGTACGTCTGTATATACGACTCTATTTGTGTCTGTGTATATGTGTGAGCGCGTGTCTATATCTGTCTCTGTGTGTATGTCTGTGTATATGTGTGAGCGTGTGTCTATATCTCTCTATTTCTGTCTGTGTATATGTGTGATTGTGTCTCTGTATATGTGCGAGTGCGTGTCTCTTTGTGTGTCTCTGTATATGTGCGAGCGCGTGTCTCTGTGTGTGTCTGTGTATATGTGTGAGCGCGTGTCTATATCTGTCTCTGTGTGTATGTCTGTGTATATGTGTGAGCGTGTGTCTATATCTCTCTATTTCTGTCTGTGTATATGTGCGATTGTGTCTCTGTATATGTGCGAGTGCGTGTCTGTGTGTGTGTCTCTGTATATGTGTGAGCGCGTGTCTCTGTGTGTGTCTGTGTATATGTGTGAGCGTGTGTCTATATCTCTCTATTTCTGTCTGTGTATATGTGCGATTGTGTCTCTGTGTGTGTCTGTTTATATGTGTCTCTGTGTGTGTCTGTTTATATGTGTGAGTGCTCAAGGTCAGAGGTCAAGGTCTTGTGAGCCGTTTAAACTTTGAACGGCGTTTCTGTGACAAAGTATGACGAAGCAGCGAGGCTCCAAAGTGAGGTGGGTTTAATCCACAGCAACAGCTGCACACAGACCTGAGCTGAGGGACCTGCGGTTGCCACGGTGATTTGAGAATTCAGTCTGGTCAGAGCTCAGACTCCCTCCAAAACTCTCTCAAAATTGGCTTTTGACCACCTCCCGAACTGCTTCGAATTGCGAGCAAACCGTAGCTCCGTTCCCAAAAGCGAAAACACCGTGAGAGGCAGAAGAGTCTGGGGATTCCAGCAGTCTTTGTTTGATTTGAAAAGTCCTTAAAATGAGCGTGTAGGGACAGTGCGAAGTCAGAGTGAAATTGTTTTTAGTGAAACCTTGATTTGCATTGCAGTCAATTGGGGCAAAAGCAGGTGTTGCTGGCGCTCTGAGCGCAACTGTGTAAATTTGGTGAGGAGTAGAGCTGTCAAACTTAGATTTTATGAATCCCAAGACCTGTGTCTACGTTTTCCCAAAAAATCATTTGCCTCCCTTTCACGGTTTGGCCGTGAGCTCGAGTTAAAATGAAAATGTGGGTGAATTTTTCACAGTGCTCTCACTCTAGTTAACGACCCTCTCCACTCTAACTTGGAGGAAAAAGTGAATCGGACTGCTCCTTTGAACGCTCGTAGTTCGAAAACCGTACGGTTTAGGAGAAAAAGGTTTGATGTTCTGGAAAGAGCACAAGATTTCCTCCGTTTTAACGTTTGAATGACATTTCTAGGTGCACGTATGACTGAGCTACGCGACTGAGAAAATAGGTGAAATTCGGAGGCGATTTTTCTCCAAACCCCATTCATTCCTATGGAAGATTTTTTGCTGGTTTTTTGGGAATAACTTTGGGAAAAATCGGAAAATCTACTCCCCAGAATTTAGCACACTTGTCCCGATCGAGCCGCACGTTTTGATATATATATTGCAGGGCTACGTCAAGCGGTACGACCCGCATTAACTGCCGAAAAACGTGCTATAATAAGAACTAGAAAATTCCAAGAAATTTTGAAGTGCCACGGGTCGGCGTCCCCTCGCCCGTCGTCCCCTCGCCCGTCGTCCCCTCGCCCGTCAAAGCAATCCTGCTGAAATTTCCGTTCGGAGAACCGATTGACCTTGATTCAGTCAGTGTGTCTGTATATCTGTCTCTTTGTGTGTCTGTGTATATGTGTGAGTGCATCTGTATATCTGTCTCTGTGTATGTCTGTGTAAATGTGTGAGTACGTCCGTATATACGACTCTATTTGTGTCTGTGTATACGTGTGAGCGCGTGTCTGTATCTGTCTCTGTGTGTATGTCTGTGTATATGTGTGAGCGTGTGTCTATATCTCTCTATTTCTGTCTGTGTATATGTGTGATTGTGTCTCTGTATATGTGCGAGTGCGTGTCTCTTTGTGTGTCTCTGTATATGTGCGAGTGCGTGTCTGTGTGTGTGTCTGTGTATATGTGTGAGCGTGTGTCTATACCTGTCTCTGTGTGTATGTCTGTGTATATGTGTGAGCGTGTGTCTATATCTCTCTATTTCTGTCTGTGTATATGTGCGATTGTGTCTCTGTATATGTGCGAGTGCGTGTCTCTGTGTGTGTCTGTGTATATGTGTGAGTGCGTGTCTATATCTCTCTATTTCTGTCTGTGTATATGTGTGATTGTGTCTCTGTATATGTGCGAGTGCGTGTCTCTGTGTGTGTCTCTGTATATGTGCGAGTGCGTGTCTCTGTGTGTGTCTGTGTATATGTGTGAGTGCGTGTCTATATCTGTCTCTGTGTGTATGTCTGTGTATATGTGTGAGCGTGTGTCTATATCTCTCTATTTCTGTCTGTGTATATGTGTGATTGTGTCTCTGTATATGTGCGAGTGCGTGTCTCTTTGTGTGTCTCTGTATATGTGCGAGCGCGTGTCTCTGTGTGTGTCTGTGTATACGTGTGAGCGCGTGTCTATATCTGTCTCTGTGTGTATGTCTGTGTATATGTGTGAGCGTGTGTCTATATCTCTCTATTTCTGTCTGTGTGATTGTGTCTGTGTATACGTGTGAGTGCGTGTCTCTGTGTGTGTCTGTGTGTGTCTGTGTATATGTGTGAGTGCGTGTCTATACCTGTCTCTGTGTGTATGTCTGTGTATATGTGTGAGCGTGTGTCTATATCTCTCTATTTCTGTCTGTGTATATGTGCGATTGTGTCTCTGTGTGTGTCTGTTTATATGTGTCTCTGTGTGTGTCTGTTTATATGTGTGAGTGCTCGAGGTCAGAGGTCAAGGTCTTGTGAGCCGTTTAAACTTTGAACGGCGTTTCTGTGACAAAGTATGACGAAGCAGCGAGGCTCCAAAGTGAAGTGGGTTTAATCTACAGCAACAGCTGCACACAGACCTGTGCTGAGGGACCTGCGGTTGCCACGGTGATTTGAGAATTCAGTCTGGTCAGAGCTCAGACTCCCTCCAAAACTCTCCCAAAATTGGCTTTTGACCACCTCCCGAACTGCTTCGAATTGCGAGCAAACCGTAGCTCCGTTCCCAAAAGCGAAAACACCGTGAGAGGCAGAAGAGTCTGGGGATTCCAGCAGTCTTTGTTTGATTTGAAAAGTCCTTAAAATGAGCGTGTAGGGACAGTGCGAAGTCAGAGTGAAATTGTTTTTAGTGAAACCTTGATTTGCATTGCAGTCAATTGGGGCAAAAGCAGGTGTTGCTGGCGCTCTGAGCGCAACTGTGTAAATTTGGTGAGGAGTAGAGCTGTCAAACTTAGATTTTCTGAATCCCAAGACCTGTGTCTACGTTTTCCCAAAAAATCATTTGCCTCCCTTTCACGGTTTGGCCGTGAGCTCGAGTTAAAAATGAAAATGTGGGTGAAATTTTCACAGTGCTCTCACTCTAGTTAACGACCCTCTCCACTCTAACTTGGAGGAAAAAGTGAATCGGACTGCTCCTTTGAACGGTCGTAGTTCGAAAACCGTACAACTTAGGAGAAAAAGGTTTGATGTTCTGGAAAGAGCACAAGATTTCCTCCGTTTTGACGTTTGAATGACATTTCTAGGCGCACGTATGACTGAGCTACGCGACTGAGAAAATAGGTGAAATTCGGAGGCGATTTTTCTCCAAACCCCATTCATTCCTATGGAAGATTTTTTGCTGGTTTTTTGGGAATAACTTTGGGAAAAATCGGAAAATCTACTCCCCAGAACTTAGCACACTTGTCCCGATCGAGCCGCACGTTTTGATATATATATTGCAGGGCTACGTCAAGCGGTACGACCCGCATTAACTGCCGAAAAACGTGCTATAATAAGAATAATAAGTATGGAGAAGATTAAGTAGTGCCTCGTGCTATGCACAGAGGCCACTACTTCTGTAGAAGTAGTGTCCTCTGTGCTTATAGCCCGTGGCACTAAACTAGAAAATTCCAGGGAAATTTTGAAGTGCCACGGGACCCGGGGCCCGTCGTCCGTCGCCCGTCGCCCCTCGCCCCTCGCCCCTCGACTGGACGAGCAACCCGCGTACCGTCATGCTGTTGAAAGCCATCCTGGTGAAATTTCCGTTCGGAGAACCGATTGAGCTTGATTCAGTGAGTGCGTGTCTATATCTGCCTCTATTTCCGTCTGTGTATATGTGTGAGTGCATCTGTCTATCTGACTGTGTGTGTCTGTGTATATGTGGGAGTACGTCTGTATATCTGTCTCTGTGTGCGTCTGTATATCTGTCTGTATCTGGCATCTCTATATCTCTGTGTGTGTCTTTGAGAAGAAATTGAAAGTGATGGCCATAGGCCACAGACAGAGTGAGATGAGACCAGCATGACAATTGATCTGTGATTGTGGAGGAAGCGTAGGAGCTATCATAAAGCCTGTCGTCACAAACAGAGGTCAAAGTCTCGTGACCTTTTTAAACTTTGAACGGAGTTTCTGTGACAAAGCATGACGAAGCAGTGAGGCTCCAAAGTGGGGTGGGTTTGATCCACAGACCTGATCTGTATATCTGTCTCTGTGGATGTCTGTGTAAATGTGTGAGTACGTCTGTATAGTTGTCCCTGATCATGTCTGTGTATATGTCTGAGTGCGTGTCTATATCTGCCTATATTTCTGTCTGTGTATATGTGTGATTGCATCTGTGTATATAAGTGAGTGCGTCTGGATATCTGTCTCTGTGTGCGTCTGTATATCTGTCTGTGTGTACATCTCTATATCTCTGTGTGTGTCTTTGAGAAGAAATCATTCAAAGTGATGGCCATAGGCCACAGACAGAGTGAGATGAGACCAGCGTGACAATTGATCTGTGATTGCGTAGTAAGCGTAGGAGCTATCATAAAGCCTGTCGTCACAAACAGAGTTTAAGGTCTTCTGACCCGTTTAAACTTTGAACGACGTTTCTGTGACAAAGTATGACGAAGCAGTGAGGCTCTAAAATGGGGTGGGTTTGATCCACAGACCTGATCTGTATATCTGTCTCTGTGGATGTCTGTGTGAAGTGTGAGTGCATCTGTATATCTGTCTCTTTGTATGTCTGTGTAAATGTGTGAGTGCGTCTGTATATCTGTCTCTGTGTATGTCTGTGTACATGTGTGAGTGCGTCTGGGTATCTATCTGTGTGTACATCTCTATATCTCTGTGTGTGTCTTTGAGAAGAAATCATTCAAAGTGATGGCCATAGGCCACAGACAGAGTGAGATGAGACCAGCGTGACAATTGATCTATGATTGCGTAGGAAGCGTAGGAGCTATCATAAAGCCTTTCGTCACAAACAGAGGTCAAAGTCTCGTGACCTTTTTAAACTTTGAACGGCGTTTCTGTGACAAAGCGTGACGAAGCAGTGAAGCTCCAAAGTGGGGTGGGTTTGATCCACAGACCTGAGCTGAGAGAGCTGCGGTCGTCACGGTGATTTGAGAATTCGTTCGGGTCAGAGCTCAGACTCTCCCGAAAACGCTCCGAAAAGTGGATTTTGACCACGTCCCGAACTACTTCGAATTGCGAGCAAACCGTAGCTCCGGTCCGAAAAACGAAAACACCGTGAAGACAGAAGAGTCTGGAGATTCCGAAAGTCTTTATTTGATTTGAAAACTCCTTAAAATGAGCGTGTAGGGACAGTGCGAAGTCAGAGTGAAATTGTTTTTAGTGAAACCTTGATTTGCATTGCTGTCAATTGGGCCAAAAACAGGTGTTTCTGACGCTCTGAGCCCTCCAGTTTAAATTTGGTGAGGAGTAGAGCTCTCAAACTTAGATTTTATGAATCCCAAGACCTGTGTCTACGTTTTGCCAAAAAATAATTTGTCTCCTTTTCACGGTTTGGCCGTGAGCTCGAGTTAAACATGAAAATGTCGGTTACTTTTTCACAGTGCTCTCACTCTGCTTAACGAGCGGTTACACTCTAACTTTGAGGAAAAAGTGATTCGGACTGCTCCTTTGAGAGCTCGTAGTTTGAAAAGTGGACTGTTTAGGTGAAAAAGTTTTGATTTTGTGGAAAGAGCACAAGATTTCCTCCGTTTTAAAGTTTGAATGATATTTTTAGGTGCACGTATGACTGAGCTATGCGGATGAGAAAATAGGTGAATTTTTGAGGCGATTTTTCGTCGTCTCCCATGCATTCTCTATGGAAAATTTCGGCTGGTTTTTTGGGAATAACTTTGGGAAAAATCGGAATATCGACTACCCAGAACTTAGCACACTTGTCCCGATCGAGCCGCACGTTTTGGTATATAAATTGTAGGGCTACGTGAAGCGGTACGGCCCGCATTAGCTGCCGAAAATGTGACGGAATAATAAAAATAAGAATATTAACTAGAAAATTCCAGGGAAATTTTGAAGTGCCACGGGGCCTTTTGCCCGTCTGAGTACCAAAGTCACCCCGATCACATTTTGCTTTGGAAAACTGATTGGGTTCTGGGATCTGGATGCATGAATACGCACAGAATGATATTTAAGACATGAGTCTGCTGAACGTACTAGTATGTTCAGTTGGGCCTTCCCAGCCCATATATTTGGGACAGATGTGTAACAATCAGTGTTTGATTGATCTTCCTTACTGAGGTGCTGCAATCAATGAATTTGCATAATTTTATTGATGTTTTTTTGTCATGCTTCTCTCATGTTCCAGCTTCCCTCTGGATTTGACAACTCCTTTGAGCCCTCATAGTTTCACGTTATATGTCTCTGTCTCAATTTTCACAACAGGCTCATATATACGACAGACTATTGTACTGTAAGTCTGTGGACAGCATTTACAAAACATTTTGGTCAACATTCAGTTTTACCTACAAGATGTATGCCTCATTAACATGACAGTGCATCAGGCCATGCCAGAAAAACTGAAGTGATTACTTTTTCTGCTACAACATCTAACTGCAATGTGTAAATAATGCATTGATCATATGAAACACCATGTTGATACCAGTTCATTTTGCACATAATTTTTATTAAACATGAAATTTTTGAAAAAGCAAAGTGGAGACTTCAGATTCAAAACTTTTCACACATCCCGTAGTAATACTTTTCATCCTGCTCAGACAAAAAGAAAATGGAAGAATATTGTAAATAATGACAATCCAAATGGTATCAGAGCATACAACATCATTGTGCAAAAATGAAACTCCTTCATATCATCATCAGAAAAAACGGGAATTTCACAAACTTACTCTTCACAAATCTTAAATATTGAATATAATTGAACACAATCGAACAAATAAATCCAAAAAGACAAAATTAAATTTTCTATCAAACATTGTCATCACTTACCTCTGTGTCTGCATTGTCTTCGATGTCAGGTGGGATCTAGGTAAATGCAACATTACAGGTGTGTATGTGTGTGAGGTGGGGCGGGATAAGGGGGTGGAATGTGTAGTGGGGGTTGGGAGGGTGCTATTTACCCATAGCTGGGACAGTGGTTGACGAGCACCAGGGCACGTCCACACGGTGGTGGGCCTGTATGCTGCGTCTCTGGGGCCCACTGCTGCTCCGAGATCCCCTGCAGTTCAGCCTGGGACCGTGAGGTACCCAGTTTCCGTGTGTGGCCGCGAGGAGGCACTGCAGGAGTCTTGGTAGTGGAGAGGCTATATACTGGCAGGTGGAAACTAACGTAGTCAGCTCCTCTTTTCACCCTCCATTAGAAAGGCTAGCCAGCGGCAGTAGATGTAAGCAAAGAATAGCACACAGAGCACCAGTAGCACCAGCAATACCAGCACCAGCAGTAGCAACATGCACTAACTCTAAGCACTACACTACAGCACTTAACGCTTCACACGTACCCTGTGTTAGCACACAATGCGGTGTGTACAAACACACACACACAGACAAAGACACACACGCGCACACGCAGAGAAAAACACATCCATGCACACGACATAGACACACATAAAGAGAAACACAGAGAGAGAACACAGTACAAACCACACTACAAATGGAGCAGGCTCTGATGGAGACCATACCACAACACAGGGAAAAAGGGTTGCAAAAGAAGGAGAACATGCTCCAAGATTGGCCACGTTGCCGAAGAAATGAAAACGGCGAATGAGAATACCTAGCGCTAATGTGGCCCGGTCCTATCTGCTGAAAAGCGTTGAAAGCGATGAAACAGCTACGCCCTATACTTACCAAGAACCATTTTCTACCTAACAGTTGCCAAATGCAACTAAAACGAATGAAGAAACCTGATGGAATAGCCATCCAGACACGATTCCACGACTGTGGAAAGAAGAACAAAAGAGGCAGCATTGTAAACAATGCTGAAATCAAGAGTCTCCCGCTGAAGTGAGAACACAGTATACCGCACTGTGATAGCTATAATAAGTTTGCAGCACACCTGATTGAATGCAAGATTCCGGTCGCGAGATATAAATGTGATCAATCAGTGTCTGCTTTTCTGTTGTCGCAGCGGAGACAAGCTGGCTATAGCCTCTGGACTCAAACAAATCACGGATGGCTTTTTTCCCTTTGGAGAACAGGTCTTCATTGAAGTCTCCGCAGACCACAACAGGCTGGCAATCCATCATCTCCAAGGAGTTCAAGAGGCTTTGAATGTTGGGAAGAAATGTTTCAAGAGAGAGATTTGGTGGTCTGTACACAGTGGCTATCACCGCTCTGACAGGGGCCTCAACTTTGACAACAGCAAACTCAAGATCCGGCACATATTGAAAGTATCGCCGGGGCTCCGCTTGAAGATTGCTCTTGTAGTAAATGGCAACTCCACCGCCCTCTTTTGTAGCCATGTCTACTCTGTTTGCGTATGAAACGTGTCTGTTGCGCGCAAACAGGTCGTATCCGTCCAAGTGAAACTTTGGAGGAACGAAGGATCCACTCAAGTGAGTTTCTGTAATACATAAGACGTCGGCAAGCCTGAACTCGTGATGACATTTTACATCGTCAAAGTGCGACGGAAGTCCTTCCGCATTGTGATGGACGATTGCCAAAGTGGAGCCAGTGTGGTCTGCTTTTTTCACAAAGTGCAACAGTGGTCTCGTAATGTGGAATGAAGCGTGGTTCATGTTTTCCATTGCCACCGTTATGTTTTGATCTGCATAAATCTTCTTCTCCTCAAACTCAACGATCTTCAGTCCTTGAAGCGAGTTTGTACGGCTAAGAGCGACGTAGGCCATTCCAGGTTCGAACACACGCTTCAGACACACCACTGCAGACTTCATAGTCATGCCTTGCACTTTGTGAGCCGTACAACCAAATGCCAGTTTGATTGGGAACTGGCGTCGAACCACTCCTCTGACGCTCGTGCTTTCCTCCGATCTTTCGACGTACACCAAGTCGTCTGTCGGTCCTTGAATCCTTTTGCGGAATTTTTTACCCGATGTCGGATTATCCAATTCGAGCCCGATCAGCGTCACCTTCGTCGATTGGCCTTTTTCGCTTTTCCGGACAATGTGCCTGATTGTTGCGAACGTTCCGTTAACAATCCCGTCCTCGATATCCAGGTTGCGAATCACCATTACCCGTGCTCCACACGCAGCTTGAATGTTGTCTGGCAAATCCCTCTTTTTGCCCTTGACGCAAACATGCGTCATGAACATTCGTCCTGTCCGTGGGTCTTTCTTGTAGTCCTCCGCCGGAATGTCTTGAATTTTTAAGTTGAGCCCAGTCAAAGTAGCAGAATTGTGGGCATCAACTTCTTTGTTGGTCGCAAAGATATGCAGGGCATCGGCCGGACAATCTTTGGCTTCAACGATGGCCCCCGTGAGCAGAGCTCTGTCGTCGACGCTGAGAGGATCCGTCTTCTTCTTGGTTCTGATCCTGTTCAAGAGTTCGGCAAAAACGCGGTCGTCTTTTTGCCGCATGATCTCTGTGAGGTTAACCATCTGGAAATCTCTCCAGAGATCAAGAACGTCTTCCTGAAAGACGCAGAGGGGTTTGGCTCTACCAAGAGGTGGCAGCTGGTAAAAGTCTCCAACTGCAAGGACAGACATTCCTCCAAATGGTTTCCTGTTGCCTTTGATTTGCTGAAATCTCCAATGGACGTAGGCAAACAGCTCCTTAGAAACCATGGATATCTCGTCTATGATCAGAATCTCCGCATTGCAAAGCACCGCTCTGAGATCGTCCAGAGCGTTTCCAAGACCTTGATACGGTGTCTTCAAAGTTCTTGGCAGCTTCAAGATGGAATGCAAGGTTTTCCCAGAAATGTTGAAAGCTGCCGTGCCTGTAAACGCAGTAAGAAGCACCGCAGGCTGGGACATGTCCGCAACGTTGCGAAACCTGGGAAGTTGGCGGAGAATCTTGGTGGCCTCTTGATACACGCACTTGATGACGTGGGATTTCCCACAGCCGGCTCCCCCAGAGATGAAATAAAAGAAGGGTTCAGGATTTTGACCCCAGACACATTTCATACACCACTCGCGCACGGTGTAGAAAACGGACGCTTGCGTTTCGTTGAGGCTTCGATACATACTTCTCACGAAGTCCGGGCTGAGTTTCGGTGCCTCGATGGCCGGTAGCGCTCCGCCGCAATCAGCCTGGATTTGGAAATCCGGAACCTGGTCGTCTTCTCCGCCATCGTCGGGATTGACGTCTTCCAGCTCAGCCATGCACTCCAAACGATCCATTTCGACCTCTGGTGCAAAAGTGTTCCAGGCGTTGATCACCGGTCCTTCCTCTTGAAGTTTTTGCAGCGCTTTCTCCATTTTTTTCCCTTGTCCTTCGTAGCGCTTCCTGTTGAAGTCTACAATGCCTTTTACTGCCATTGAGCCTTTGCGGCCGCATTTGTAGAACTCCTGATATGTGGGATGGCTTTCGGACGTGAGCTCATCATCTTTTCTGTGCGGTAAGTAGAGCTTCAGCAGGCGTCTGTAAAACTTTTCGGGTTGGTTCTCCTCCGAGTACCGAGTAAATCGGATGATGGCAGCTTTTCCCGACGTCCTCTTCTGAATAAATCCTTTGTCGTTCTGGAGGGGAATGGCATTGGGTCCGAGAGCTTGCAGGCCATAGAGAACTCTGTACTGCGACACAAATTCAGCGAGACACATGAATTGAAATTCACGCGCTGCGGGTCTGTGTGCGTACTTCTCAGGAAATCCAGACATCCACACGTCCTCGTCGTCTGGATTCATGTTCATCAGCGTACTCATCGGGAGACTCATTTTCATACCATCCTCGTCCGTCTGTATGAAAATGACCGAGCGGGTGCACTTTTTCAGTGGCAGGCTGCATACTCGCGCCACTGCTTCCTGAGCGCTGACCTCCCTGTGCTTGGCGTAAGCTTGCATGATCTGCTTCATTTCGTCCCGTTCGTTGACCTTGGACTTCTTCACTTGGCGAATGACCGTGTCGAGGTACTGCGTCATCTCGTGCTCCGGCTTCGATACGTACGACATCATGTACATGATGCAACTGTAGTCGTCGAGTACGTACTGTATATCCATGTTGGCATTCCAGGCTCGCAGTAGATCGGGGTTGTATCCGTTTACCCAGCTGTCCTTGGGATCACGCTTCATCATGACGACCATTCCGCAGGTGAGGTCGTCCACATATCTTTCGTATTCTTCTTTGGTCATCTTACATTTTTCCAGCAATTCGGACAAATCCTGGAACGATTCTTTTGGATCGTTCAGAAAGTCTCTCAGCGCTTTTAACTTTTCCTTAGCCTCCATTTGTTTCTTTCCAACAAATTTCTTGTTGGACTTGAATTTGGATTTTTCCCCACTTTTCTTTTTCTGGACATCATCCGCTTGTTTTTTTCTGCTGCTCATCATCTTCAAGCACGGGGTCCTCCCAGGGCGGGATGGTGATTCTGGTCTTCTCCATGGGGAGCTTGGGGAAACCAAATCTGCAGGCTACGTTCCCTCTCCTGCACGTTTTTGAGTGGTTTCGGCTGTGCACTTGAACCTCCGACACTATTTTGTGGAGCTCAGGGTCAGCTTTCTCGTCGGGCATCTGGCAGGTGATGTAGCGGTCAATGAAGTTGACGAGATTGGCCATTTCGACGTCATCCTCGAGATCGAGCTCCGGTGCATCTTTGATCCAAACCAGCATGTGAATGTGTGGACTTCCTCGCGCTTGAAACTCCACCCGATAGAAGTAATCCTCCACCGGACCAATGGGCTGAGCTGGTGACAGGATCAGATCTGTAAGCAGCGCAGCCACCCTCTTCTCAAACATGCGCATGACAGTGACTGGGTTGCTCTGAAGAATGTCGCATTTTTCGCTCCAGTCCAGCTTTGAAAAGTCCACTTCTTCACCTTGCTGTGCTTTTATGACCTCAATAACTTCAGGCCATCTCATTTCAGCAGCAGAAAAGGTGACAAAAAAGGTCGGCCTGCCCAACTGTCTGACCATAGCGTGTAGATCTCTCAGTGTCTTCTCCCAGTACGCTGGAGTTCCTCTAAGGGGTTGCATGAACCGCGTCACTTCCCTGTTTTGGATGAGTTTTTCCAATTCTTCTTTATCCTGAAGCATCTGGTTGGAAATCTTCCTCCCGTCCTTGGTTTTCTTCTTTCCCTTCCTCGTTTGGATCGACATGCTGTTGGTCGCCATGTGAGTTTCCGTCACAAACTGCGCAAAGAAGAGGTACGTTTGGTCCTTCGCAAAACGGCTGTCCACACATAAGAGCCTCACGTTGAAATATTTACTTGGGGACAATTTGATTTCCCTGGTCTCGTCCAATGTGTTTTGTCCAGTTGGGAACTGGACAGGAAAAGCCATCGCTTCAAGTTTCGGTACCTTGAAGAAGCTGACGGGTTTGTTTCCTTGGGCGGGAGCGACGCTGAATATCCCATCTCCGTAGGATAGAACTTCCTGCGCTATGTCCAGAGGCTGCATGCAAGTGTCCAAGGCCAGACCTGGTCTGAGATCCTCCTTCTCTTGGTCCATGTTGTTGGGCTGCAGTTCGTCAGGCTGTACAGCGTCTGCATTGACCTGTCCTTCATCGACCGGCTGATCATCCTCTACGAATTCAAATGTAACGTTTTCGTCAATGGTTACATCGCGGTATTCCGAATGCTTCTCCTTCAGAGTCCTTAGTCCTGCTAGCACATTCTTCATGTTCACAGTGTAGAAGTGCTGATGTCCCTTGTACTGAATCTTCCGTTTCAACTTGACCTGCAGCAGCTGGGCTTCGGGGCTGGGCCTCGGGAGAGCGTTCACTGTGGCTTCCATTTCCGATGGTACGCACACAACTGCACCATGTACTGCCCGTTGTCGTCCTTTCGGCAGTGATACGATTTTCGCAAACGGCAAGATTTTTGCGATCAGCTGCCTTTCGAGTACATTTAACTCTTCTAGCTCCGGTGGAATGGGTGCTAGCGCCAAGTTATTGGCAACCGCGATGGATGACATATCTCCTCTGTTGAGGTGGCTGTCGCAGGTGTGGCAGATCCACTCCTGCATCCTCTCCTGCGGTACGGTGCAAGGGGCTGAGCATTGACCTTCACATTTGTGGATATACTTACCTGTCAAACATTCAGCCACAACGTGAAGGTTTTTGACATATTTGTCTCTCTTGCAATACTTTACCTGATCTGGGAAGAGAGCTCTGTGGCACACTGTGCAAACATATGTGGGCCCATGTCGAATCCTTTCTTGAAATGAAGCGATAGCAGCTTGCATGGAAGGGTTAACCACAGGCAGTGGAGTTTCCGGGCGGCGGCTCGCAACTTCTCTGTATTTCCTCATGATTCTCAGTGCACACTGTGACTTGTGACGAATACGAAGAACAGTATTTATGGCCAATTTATCCTTTTTCCTTTGAGTGCAACGCCGTATATGATGCAGCCTGAATTCTGGGATGTGGTTATACTTTGTACGCTGGTACATTTTCTGCCTGCTCTGAAAAGCAGGATCGGTGCTATACCTCTCTCTCAGGTACATTTTCTTCCTGCTCTGAAAAGCTGGATCGGTGCTGTACCTCTCCCTCAGGTACATTTTCTTCCTGCTCTGGAAAGCAGGATCGGTGCTGTACCTCTCCCTCAGGTACATTTTCTTCCTCCTCTGAAAAGCTGGATCGGTGCTGTACCTCTCCCTCAGGTACATTTTCTGCCTGCTCTTGAAAGCTGGATCGGTGCTGTACCTCTCCTTCAGGTACATTTTCTGCCTGCTCTGAAAACCAGGATCGTTGCTGTACCTCTCCCTCAGGTACATTTTCTGCCTGCTCTTGAAAGCAGGTTCAGTGTTGTATCGTCTGGTGATGTATTCTTTCTTTTGTTTTCGATGATGAACGTCTTGGACATATTTGGTTTTACCGGCCTGCATTTTTTTCCGCTGAATTGCACTGCTTCCTGTGCTTTCATCTCCAGTTGGTACACTTCCTTTGCGCATCGCTTTTTTTCGCCTTTCCTTGCTCAGTTTGGACACATCTTGAATTGCTGTTGTAGTACGATGGGTGATGTTGACTGGCTGATTGGCGTGCAATTGCTCTGGTTGTCTGGCATCCATTTTTCTCCTAGGGACGTCGGCATCCACACTCATCTGCTGTTTCACTGATTGCCCAGGGGTCTGTCTGGAAACATGTTGACTTTCAAAGGAAACAGGCATCAATTCGTAGCTTGCATGTGGACCGCGTTCTTTGAAAAGTTCATGCAAGTGCTCAGCCATGTCACTCAGGTCACTGAAAGTCAGCATAATGGCAGTTCCTCTGGGCTGTGGCAAACCTGTCTCTGATCTGGAGTGGGAATCAAAAAATCCATAGCGTCCAGATCTTTCTCTGAAAACTGCAAAGCACTCTGGAGCTACAATGAGCACAGCATGACGGACATCTTGTGAAAGGCACTCCAGGTTCTTGGCAAGAGACAACAGACCACTGTCTTTTTCGACTCTCAGGCCACCTACCATCAGATCCGACGCGTTCATGTTTACAGTGTAAACATTACTCTCAGTGAATACCTGCTTAGGCATCTCTTCCAAGGTTAAATGGTTGCTTTGGAATTTGTTGTCAAACAAAAGCTGCCGTTTAACACCTACGTAGAGTGCATTCCCCTGTTCAAGCACTCTGTCAAGAGAGATCGTGTCGAAATGCAACCCTTCGCTGTGGTAGGCCAGAAAGGTGAGAGCCATGCAAGTGCATTGACTGTTACGAGAAAAATCTCCATACCTGTCGTCTGCCTGGGAATGACTTGCCCTCACACATCGAATGCGCTGGCCTGGTCCCATGAAGGAATCCTGAAATTATTTTATGAAGAAATGCTCCAAAGTTGGTCTTTTTTTTTAATCTTGTTGTTTTTATAACTGTCAGTTTCATCATTATTACTACCATCATTTATCATAACAATTCTTATTATAATCATTTAAAATGTTTTATTCTGTTACACATGCGTCACCTGTTTGTAACGCTTGTTAGCAGACATGGCTAAGCAATATGTTGTAATTGTCCTTCTTTTGACAATCAGTTGTTTCAGGACAGCCACTTTTCAGAAGAGATTTTCATGCGTTATGCACGTGTGTGCATGCACGTAACCTGGCTAGTACACTCCATGACACTCACTGTTGACTTTACCTGTATAAAAATAATTGCTTGAACAACAATTGCTAAATATAACAATTTGGACAGTGTTACAATTATTACCCATTGTGAATGTGGTAACTACTCTTAAAATACATGCTAAACAAATAGAGAAAAAAAAAAAAAAAATTCAAGTATTCTACTGATATGTGACGTGACATGGCCTTTATCAATGTGGGAATACTTTGTTACTTCATGTGAATTAACTTGTTAGGGTATTTTTATTTTCCAAATTTGTTCGAGATTATTTAAAAATGTTTTTCAATAGAGGTAAACCACACAGACACAAAAGTTCACTTTATTCAGCCCTTTAGACAGTACCTCGGTGCCAATGGAAAGATCTTGTAGAATTATCTTGATAACCCCTTAATAACTGAGTCTTACCTTCATAGCACTGATATTTCAAGAGAACAAAAAAAAAGTCATCAACACCGTCAGAAACCAGCACTCAGGAAAATTGTGTTCCATCACCCTTATTAATGTCAGAATTTGAGAGATTATTTGAAATTACTTTTTCTAAAAAAATCCCATGGATGAATGAAGCTGTTTTGTTTTATATTTTGCACTTCTAAAATGGCCATTCTCTTTTTATGCTTTGGAGTTGAGGTCCACCAACCATGAAGCAAGTTTGTTTTTGATGTAGCTGACTGTACTGTAAATATTCAGGCAATTGTGGAGACTAAAAAGTACCTTATCAGGTGAAGGAGAATGGCAAGCTGTGTCCTCAATGTTGCAGAATAGTCCAGCTGGTGAAGACATCAGACTTCTGGCCATCTGAATACATAAAGCAGCAAGATTTTAGTAAGAGGAAGACTTAAAGTGAGGAGATGCATGTTACTGAATGAGACTAAAACTTACTTTTGCTGGTGGAGAACAGGGGGATTGTGGCTCGTGGAAACTACTGGGCAATCTGGTCAGAGGTGATCCAACCAGCTGATGAAAGATGAGATGAAACAGTGTAGTAAACCGTGGACAATTTAGCTCTGTATTTTTCAAATGAGACAGCTGCAAATGTTCAGTGTTGCACAGATAAAAGCTGAATGAGGTAACTTACCGCCTTGGGCTCAGGAGAAGACTTTAGGTCCACACACAAGTTTGACCTGCTGAACCGGAGAGTGTTCAGCAAGGGGAAGCACTCCTCCTGAAAAACAAAACACAGATTTAATTCTGATTAAAATCTGTCCTGTCACAAACACAATTCGAAGAATGATGGATGATCTCAAAAGGAATGTTATTATTTATAAATAATAAACCTGCTGTTGAGCCATCCCTTTCTGAGGTGAACCTGTGGACCTGCGAGGTTCCCCGGGCTGGCTCACCTGTTACCAATGAAAATGTAAGTTTTAAGTGTAATCCGCATTGTCATTGCCCCTTTTGACAGACCATAACGCTATGAACAAATTCCAAACTAATACAAGAGGGAGGAGAACATACCGTCACAGCAGAAGAGGCTGGGCCTGAAGGCGCGCCCTCATCCGAACTACAGGACAATCTGGGTGGGGGTGTTCCAACCATCTGAGAAGATACATAGGATTATTAACTCTGCATTTTCCCCAGACAATACACAACATCTGAGTAATGACTGTATCATATTTAGTTATTCGTAATAGGCAATTGTAGCCAAGTAAAATGATGGTATACAAATAAATACAAAGGTAAATGCATTGAATTTTATTTCAACACAGTTAAACAATTCTCGCCCATGTTTGGCTATGTCAAACGATTTCACGCAAAGCTTGCATCGCCGATTGCATGAATTTTCTGTTAGCGCCTTTTTAATACCTACAAATTTATTTCCATACATGTGTATAAATCCAGTTATTAAACTTTTGAGAGTGAGGACAGTCTACACAACTTAACAGAGTGAGCAGCAAATCCCCAGTATCTGTCATTTGTGATAAGCGTTAACATACCTTGTTCACTGAAGAACGGACTTTGCGATGACGTGCTCCCCTGGCTGGGGGCTTGGACGCAACCTGTGACATCAAATAAAATCATAACACGTCAAGTACCATCATTATAACTAAACATTAATATGCATTGCAATTACACTTATGGATTGTGTGAGATAAGGTTTGACACTGACCTTCTTGGGCTTGGGAGAGGGCTTAAAGTCCGCCAGGCAAGATAAGTGAGAGGGAGAAACTTCCTCCATAGCACATAGGATGGTGCTGCTGAACCAGACGGGGTTCAGCGGAAGGAAGCACTCCTCCTCCTGTACAACACAAAACAGGAAGTTTTGTGATTACAATCTCTTTTCAATAAAACGACCCAAAAGGATAACAAATACAACCTAATGTAACATTTGAAAATCCATAAACGAATCACAAACCTGCGTTTGAGCCATCCTGGGCTGAGGTGAACCTCTGGACCTACAAGGTTCCCCAGGCTGGCTCTTCTGGAATTACAAAAAGCATCACATCGTATGAAACAAATCTGTCATTGCAACCTATATTGAAAGTTTCAGAAAAGTAGAACATAAAACACAGTATAATCACATCACATCATACTATCACATTTGAAGTCCCAAGCACACCTTATAAAAAGCATCAATTACCTTGCCGCCCCGACCAACAGTCCTCCATTGAAAGGGGTCAGGTGCAGGTGGAGCAGGGGACCTCTCCCTCACAACCAACTTAGGAAGGACTTTCCTAACTGGAGGTGATGGCCTGGGAGAGACCCGGGGGGCTGGGGGTGGTGTCCTCAGTTGCTCTGTAGCGGCAGAAAAGAGCAACCGAACGAGGATAGCCATCCCCTCACTATCGCTCAGGTGGACCTGCAGATATAAGAAAAGAAGAAAGAAAAAAGTAAACGTTTGAAGTCTTAATGACAACAAAGAAAGAAAAATTGGATTTTTGCACACACAGATATTGTACTTACACCATCCTTGCTCCACAACTCCAAGTTGCTCGTGGGGAAGTGCTCTGTAGCTGAAAAGAGGTACTTCACGCCTAAAAAGAGTGAAGAGAGAAAAAAAAAAAACAACATGTATTCAAACATCAAATATGTATTATGACTTTACTTGCTAAAATTGAATACTTTCTTTTTTATTTTATTTTTTTTTTATGTAGTACATTTTCGCAATTAGCTGTATGAAAGTTAAATTTTCTCCCACGTACCCAAACGAGCAGCCACACGGCGATATGCCTGACGCAAGTGATTCTGGTAGTCAGGGTCACAAGCCAGGCGGGGAGGGAAGTCGACAACAAAAACCTGTTGGGAACAAAACCTGATCATTAAATAAAATGTTACTCTTTCACTAAAAATCATGCAAAGCCCATATTGTTAAGCCACCCTTTCAGCGAAATTTAAATGTGGAATAAAAGTTTACCTTATGCCAGCGGTTGCCAATGGACTTGAGGAGATTGGCAAAGTCGATGGCAGCCTCATCAACCGTCCTGCTAGCAGTAAGGTTGTTGCTGGGAGCCAGCAGACAGACAGCCTCAAGAGTACGAGGAACTACGGCGTGTAGAACCTCAGTACGGATCTGAGACGCGCAGGCTCCCGGGGTCGACATGATGCCAAAGGAGAGGTCTTGAGACTCTGGCATCGGAACAAAACCATCTACAATGGCACGTAGATGGGAGTCCCCGACAATCAGAACGAACTGCAAAAAGAAATACCATTTAATTAGCATGAAAATCATGAAAACATCGTGAGATCTCATTCTCTCCCTCTCTTTTGTTTATTTTAACAACAATAATACCTTCTTGTCAGGTGACTCGGGCGGGATGACCAATTTGTGACTGCGCCCTGTGAAGGGTGAAATTGGCCACCGGAACACTTTGTGGCGCCATCCGGTGCCACGGCCTGTTTAGAAAAAGATGGAACATGAGATGATTAATGAGGGATGTCATATCTGTAAAAGTCCTACAACAATCTCTCTATCATCAGTGAAAAAAGTACAGGAAAGAAAAGCAGTGAAACTTTTACCAGGTGTGTATATTAAACACAAAAGCATAAAGACTTAATATTACAACAGCTGTACACTCACGTGCATGGAACTTGGCACGCGCTTCATCCTCTCCTCGCAACTGTCTGGCTGGCAGGGTGGCTCCAACCACCTGATGAGAAATGACAAATGGATGAAATTGAAGATGAAATGAACAGTGTAAAAGTGTCTCACTGGAGAGATTGACTTATTTAAATGATTGTGCATGTCATTTGGAATCATACATACGTTGTTGACGGAAGAGAGGGTGCAGAGGGGGTGGTCTGGCTCAGTGACCTTCTTCCAGCGTTGCTTCTGCGCCTCGGAACGTTTCCCCTTCCTCGGCATTCTGAAAAACAGTCAGAAAGAAGAGAAAAAAAAAAACAAGGAACACAACACTTCCAAACAAAAGGGCGTTAAGCCTACACTAAATCCTAACCTAGACAATTTATCTATATTGATATTTAATATCCTAACTGAATCAGTATTATATATTATATTGTATGCAAAGAAATGGTGAACAAATCAACAATTCTTGAAATGTAGTGCAGGTGAAGTGAGTTGAGGTGAAGTCAGGCGAGTCGAGGTGAAGCTCAGGATGCTGCAAAAGCCGCTCAAAACTTTGATCGATCAACAAGAAGCTGCAATGGAAAATAAATTTATATTACTTACACAGCTATGAATAACATAAGTAGCACTATTTTACATCTTAACATGTCATGTCTGTCTACGGGTGGCGGCAGCAAGGTGGTAGTCAATCATTCATCTATCTATTCCTCACTACAAGGAGTCCTAGAAAAATGTAGGCATATGTAAATCAATTCCAACTATGAGCACTCTGCTAGACGTAACAATAGCGACATTATATTTAATACTTTTGTCATATACGTAAACGTTAACCAATCCCGTGAAAGGCTTTCGATTTCTTTTCGGTGGTAAAGTTAACATTAGTGGCTTTGCATGCGGCTAATATGATAGCTACCAATATTACCTGCGTTATACATGTTAACATGTCGTCAACCAATCGGAATAGCAGTTTTTGCACAGTCAGCAAACACAGTACTACTGTGTAACATTTACATTTTCGATTCAAACACAATACGATGTGACAAAGTTCACATTTGAGCAGCTAATGTAAAGCTAGCGGAGCTAATCGGAGAAGACGTGCTCTTACCTCGAGTGAAGGATCAAAGGGAACGGTTCAAAGCCACAGTCAAGTTTTAAGGAAAATCAAGTGGACAATCCAGAGTCCTGATTGGTCGTTGCTAGGCTGCAGTTGACAAGAGATGTCCAATAAGCTCCACGCTCCACAAACGACGCATTTGTACATATCATATTGTTGACTTACAAAGGGCACCTTTTTGTGTTAATTTTTTATATTGATTTTATCAGGCCACTCAGTGAGCAGACCTGAGAGCATCCGCTAACTCTAATCGTTTTCCTCACGATCAATTTTCATGACATCGTTAAATTTTGAAACATGAGGTGTCCTGGAGGCTTGGCAATATGATCAGTTAACGTTATGGCCAACGAGCCGCTGTGAGGGCTTTGGGACGGGGCGCAAACAGCTGCAGAGCTGGAGAGCGATGTGCAATTTCACGTTTACAGTGTCAGCAGATGAAGTCGGCAAATTAATGGACCAAAACAGGACTTGGCGGATTGACGGGTAACGTCAACGCCGATTGAACAGCTGACGTGTCGGTTCAGCGGCAGTCCTCAGGATGACAACGGATCGTGTGTAGGCTAATGTAGCCGCCTGCTAACGTCAGAAACCCCAATAGGTATCTCAAAATCGGGGAAGAATTTATTAAAAATTAGGGGCCATGACGTTATCAAGCTGCTGCTACTGGTATGTTTACTATGGAGCTATACTAAACGATATATTTGGGACTGAATGATCATAAAACCAATAAAATTGCTAATGTGGCACGTCACAGGACGATCGCTCAGGATTATGGGTGTTGTAGTCTAATGTCGTCTCTGCTGACATCTAAAGGATTAACGGTCATATATAAGCAAGGGTGAGGCTGCATTCATCCATTATGACCCTTATCTGTAGAACAGCCTCCCAGAGAACCTCAGGGCCGCCGACCCTGCTGATTTTTTTCTCATACTCTTTTACTAAAGAAGGTGATCAAAAAGAGCAAAGGTTCGCTCCAACCACAGGAGGGAGAGGTTAGACCCACAAAGCACATAAACACATATACAGCCTGTGACATAATTGTGAAATCTAAGAAGGGCTGACATTAAGAGACATTAGAAACATGACCTTTGATCGTGTAGTAAGCGTAGGAGCTATCATAAAGTCTTTTGTCACAAACAGAGGTCAAAGTCTCGTGACCTTTTTAAACTTTGAACGGAGTTTCTGTGACAAAGCATGACGAAGCAGTGAGGCTCCAAAGTGGGGTGGGTTTGATCCACAGACCTGAGCTGAGAGAGCTGCGGTCGTCACGGTGATTTGAGAATTCGTTCGGGTCAGAGCTCAGACTCTCCCGAAAACTCTCAGAAAAGTGGCTTTTGACCACGTCCCGAACTACTTCGAATTGCGAGCAAACTGTAGCTCCGGTCCGAAAAGCGAAAACACCGTGAGAGACAGAAGAGTCTGGGGATTCTGACAGTCTTATTTGAAAGGAAAGCTCCTTAAAATAAGCGTGTAGGGACAGTGCAAAGACAGAGTGAAATTGTTTTTAGTGAAACCTTGATTTGCATTGCAGTCAATTGGGCCAAAACCAGGTGTTGCTGACGCTCTGAGCCCTCCAGTTTAAATTTGGTGAGGAGTAGAGCTCTCAAACTTAGATTTCATGAATCCCAAGACCTGTGTCTACGGTTTGCCAAAAAATTATTTGTCTCCTTTTCACAATTTGGCCGTGAGCTCGAGTTAAACATGAAAATGTCGGTTATTTTTTCACAGTGCTCTCACTCTAGTTAACGAGCGGCTCCACTCTAACTTTGAGGAAAAAGTGAATTGGACTGCTCCTTTGGGAGGTCATAGTTCAAAAACACTACAATTTAGGAGAAATAGGCTTGATGTTCTGGAAACAGCACAAGATTTCCTCCGTTTTAAAGTTTCAATGACATTTCTAGGTGCACGTATGACTGAGCTACGCGCCTGAGAAAATAGGTGAAATTTTGAGGCGATTTTTCGACGGCTCCCATGCATTCTCTATGGAAAATTTCGGCTGGTTTTTTGGGAATAATTTTGGGAAAAATCGGAAAATCTACTCCCCAGAACTTAGCACACTATTCCCGATCGAGCCGCACGTTTTGATATATATATTGTTGGGGTTCGTTCAGCGGTACGACCCGCATTAACGGACAAAAATCAGGCGGAATAATAATAAGAAGAAGAATAATAAGTATGGAGAAGATTAAGTAGTGCCTCGTGCTATGCACAGAGGCCACTACTTCTACTGTGTAGAAGTAGTGGCCCCTGTGCTTATAGCCCGTGGCACTAAATAAGTATGGAGAAGATTAAGTAGTGCCTCGTGCTATGCACAGAGGCCACTACGAAGTAGTGTCCTCTGTGCTTATAGCCCGTGGCACTAAACTAGAAAATTCCAGGGAAATTTTGAAGTGCCACGGGACCCGGGGCCCGTCCGTCACCCGTCATCCATAGCCCGTCGTTCGTTGCCCGTCGCCCGTCGCCCCTCGCCTGGACGAGCAACCCACGTACCGTCATGCTGTCGAAAGCCTTCCTGCTGAAATTTCCGTTCAGAGAACCGATTGAGCTCGATTCAATGAGTGTGTCTGCATATCTGTCTCTTTGTATGTCTGTTTATATGTGTGAGTGCGTTTGGATATCTGTCTCTGTGTGCGTCTGGATATCTATCTGTGTCTACATCTCTATATCTCTGTGTCTGTCTTTGAGAAGACATCATTCAAAGTGATGGCCATAGGCCACAGACAGAGTCAGATGAGACCAGCGTGACAATTGATCTGTGATTGCGTAGTAAGCGTAGGAGCTATCATAAAGCCTTTTGTCACAAACAGAGTTCAAAGTCTTCTGACCCGTTTAAACTTTGAACAGCGTTTCTGTGACAAAGTGTGACGAAGCAGTGAGGCTCCAAAGTGGGGTGGGTTTGATCCACAGACCTGATCTGTATATCTGTCTCTTTGTATGTCTGTGTAAATGTGTGAGTGCATCTGTATATCTGTCTCAGTGTATGTCTGTGTATATGTCTGAGTGCATCTGTCTATCTGACTGTGTGTATGTCTGTGTATATGTGTGAGTGCGTCCAGATATCTGTCTCTGTGTGCGTCTGTATATCTGTCTGTGTCTGCATCTCTATATCTCTGTGTGTGTCTTTGAGAAGAAATCATTCAAAGTGATGGCCATAGGCCACAGAAAGAGTGAAATGAGACCAGCATGACAATTGATCTGTGATTGTGTAGGAAGCGTAGGAGCTGTCATAAAGCCTTTTGTCACAAACAGAGGTCAAAGTCTCGTGACCTTTTTAAACTTTGAACGGAGTTTCTGTGACAAAGCATGACGAAGCAGTGAGGTTCCAAAGTGGGGTGGGTGTGATCCACAGACCTGATCTGTATATCTGTCTCTGTGGATGTCTGAGTAAAGTGTGAGTGCATCTGTATATCTGTCTCTGTGTATGTCTGTGTACATGTGTGAGTGCGGCTGGATATCTATCTGTGTCTACATCTCTATATCTCTGTGTGTGTCTTTGAGAAGAAATCATTCAAAGTGATGGCCATAGGCCACAGACAGAGTGAGATGAGACCAGCATAACAAATGATCTGTGATTGCGTAGTAAGCGTAGGAGCTATCATAAAGCCTGTCGTCACAAACAGAGTTTAAGGTCTTCTGACCCGTTTAAACTTTGAACGGCGTTTCTGTGACAAAGTATGACGAAGCAGTGAGGCTCCAAAATGGGGTGGGTTTGATCCACAGACCTGATCTGTATATCTGTCTCTGTGGATGTCTGTGTAAACTGTGAGTGCATCTGGATATCTGTCTCTGTGTGTGTCTGTGTAAATGTGTGAGTACGTCTGTATAGTTGTCCCTGATCATGTCTGTGTATATGTGTGAGTGCGTGTCCATATCTGTCTCTGTGTATGTCTGTGTAAATGTGTGAGTGCATCTTTCTATCTGACTGTGTGTATGTCTGTGTATATGTGTGATTGCGTCTGTGTATATAAGTGAGTGCGTCTGGATATTTGTCTGTGTGTGTGTCTGTGTACATGTGTGAGTGCGTCTGGATATCTGTCTCTGTGTGCGTCTGTATATCTGTCTGTGTCTACATCTCTATATCTCTGTGTGTGTCTTTGAGAAGAAATCATTCAAAGTGATGGCCATAGGCCACAGACAGAGTGAGATAAGACCAGCGTGACAATTGATCTGTTATTGCGTAGTAAGCGTAGGAGCTACCATAAAGCCTTTCGTCACAAACAGAGTTCAAAGTCTTCTGACCCGTTTAAACTTTGAACGGCGTTTCTGTGACAAAGTGTGACGAAGCAGTGAGGCTCCAAAGTGAAGTGGGTTTGATCCACAGACCTGAGCTGAGAGAGATGCGGTCGTCACGGTGATTTGAGAATTCGTTCGGGTCAGAGCTCAGACTCTCCCGAAAACGCTCCGAAAAGTGGCTTTTGACCACATCCCGAACTACTTCGAATTGCGAGCAAACCGTAGCTCCGGTCCGAAAAGCGAAAACACCGTGAGAGACAGAAGAGTCTGGGGATTCTGCCAGTCTTATTTGAAAGGAAAACTCCTTAAAATGAGCGTGTAGGGACAGTGCAAAGACAGAGTGAAATTGTTTTTCGGAAAACCTTGATTTGCATTGCAGTCAATTGGGCCAAAACCAGGTTTTTCTGACGCTCTGAGCCCTCCAGTTTAAATTTGGTGAGGAGTAGAGTTGTAAAAATTTGATTTTCTGAATCCCAAGACCTGTGTCTACGTTTTGCCAAAAAATCTTTTGTCTCCCTTTCACGGTTTGGCCGTGAGCTCGAGTTAAACATGAAAATGTCGGTTAGTTTTTCACAGTGCTCTCACTCTACTTAACGAGCGGTTACACTCTAACTTTGAGGAAAAAGTGAATCGGACTGCTCCTTTGAGAGCTCGTAGTTTGAAAAGTGGACTGTTTAGGAGAAAAATGTTTGATTTTGTGGAAAGAGCACAAGATTTCCTCCGTTTTAAAGTTTGAATGATATTTTTAGGTGCACGTATGACTGAGCTATGCGAATGAGAAAATAGGTGAATGTTTGAGGCGATTTTTCGTCGTCTCCCATGCATTCTCTATGGAAAATTTCGGCAGGTTTTTTGGGAATAACTTTGGGAAAAATCGGAAAATCTACTCCCCAGAACTTAGCACACTATTCCCGATCGAGCCGCACGTTTTGATATATATATTGTTGGGCTTCGTCCAGCGGTACGACCCGCATTAGATGCCGAAAAAGTGACGGAATAATAATAAGAATACTAGAAAATTCCAGGGAAATTTTGAAGTGCCACGGGACCCGGGGCCCGTCGTCCGTCGCCCGTCGTTTGTTGCCCGTCGCCCGTCGCCCCTCGACTGGACGAGCAACCCGCGTACCGTCATGCTGTTGAAAGCCATCCTGGTGAAATTTCCGTTCGGAGAACCGATTGAGCTTGATTCAGTGAGTGCGTGTCTATATCTGCCTCTATTTCCGTCTGTGTATATGTGTGAGTGCATATGTCTATCTGACTGTATGTATGTCTGTGTATATGTGTGAGTGCGTCTGGATATTTGTCTCTGTGTGTGTCTGTGTACATGTGCGAGTGCGTCTGGATATCTGTCTGTGTCTACATCTCTATATCTCTGTGTCTGTCTCTGAGAAGAAATCATTCAAAGTGATGGCCATAGCCCACAGACAGAGTGAGATGAGACCAGCATGACAATTGATCTATGATTGTGGAGGAAGCGTAGGAGCTATCATAAAGCCTGTCGTCACAAACAGAGGTCAAAGTCTCGTGACCTTTTTAAACTTTGAACGGAGTTTCTGTGACAAAGCATGACGAAGCAGTGAGGCTCCAAAGTGGGGTGGGTTTGATCCACAGACCTGATCTGTATATCTGTCTCTTTGTATGTCTGTGTAAATGTGTGAGTGCGTCTGTATATCTGTCTCTGTGTGTGTCTGTGTAAATGTGTGAGTGCTACTGTATATCTGTCTCTGTGTATGTCTGTGTACATGTGTGAGTGCGTCTGGATATCTATCTGTGTCTACCTCTCTATATCTCTGTGTGTGTCTTTGAGAAGACATCATTCAAAGTGATGGCCATAGGCCACAGACAGAGTGAGATGAGACCAGCCTGACAATTGATCTGTGATTGCTGTAGGTAAGCGTAGGAGCTATCATAAAGCCTTTCGTCACAAACAGAGGTCAAAGTCTTCTGACCCGTTTAAACTTTGAACGGCGTTTCTGTGACAAAGTATGACGAAGCAGTGAGGCTCCAAAGTGAAGTGGGTTTGATCCACAGACCTGAGCTGAGAGAGATGCGGTCGTCACGGTGATTTGAGAATTCGTTCGGGTCAGAGCTCAGACTCTCCCGAAAACGCTCCGAAAAGTGGCTTTTGACCACGTCCCGAACTACTTCGAATTGCGAGCAAACCGTAGCTCCGGTCCGAAAAACGAAAACACCGTGAAAGACAGAAGAGTCTGGAGATTCCGAAAGTCTTTATTTGATTTGAAAAGTCCTTAAAATGAGCGTGTAGGGACAGTGCGAAGTCAGAGTGAAATTGTTTTTAGTGAAACCTTGATTTGCATTGCTGTCAATTGGGCCAAAAACAGGTGTTTCAGACGCTCTGAACCCTCCAGTTTAAATTTGGTGAGGAGTAGAGCTCTCAAACTTAGATTTTATGAATCCCAAGACCTGTGTCTACGTTTTGCCAAAAAATAATTTGTCTCCTTTTCACGGTTTGGCCGTGAGCTCGAGTTAAACATGAAAATGTCGGTTACTTTTTCACAGTGCTCTCACTCTACTTAACGAGCGGTTACACTCTAACTTTGAGGAAAAAGTGATTCGGACTGCTCCTTTGAGAGCTCGTAGTTCGAAAACCGTACCATTTAGGAGACAACGGTTTGATATTCTGGAAAGAGCACAAGATTTCCTCCGTTTTAAAGTTTCAATGACATTTCTAGGTGCACGTATGACTGAGCTACGCGACTGAGAAAATAGGTGAAATTCGGAGGCGATTTTTCTTCGGATCCCATTCATTCCTATGGAAGATTTTTTGTGGTTTTTTGGGAATAACTTTGGGAAAAATCGGAATATCGACTACCCAGAACTTAGCACACTTGTCCCAATCGAGCCGCACGTTTTGGTATATATATTGTTGGGCTCCGTCAAGCGGTACGGCCCGCATTAGCTGCCGAAAAAGTGACGGAATAATAATAATAACTAGAAAATTCCAGGGAAATTTTGAAGTGCCACGGGACCCGGGGCCCGTCCGTCACCCGTCATCCGTAGCCCGTCGTTCGTTGCCCATCGCCCGTCGCCCCTCGCCTGGACGAGCAACCCGCGTACCGTCATGCTGTCGAAAGCCTTCCTGCTGAAATTTCCGTTCGGAGAACCGATTGAGCTTGATTCAGTGAGTGCGTGTCTATATCTGCCTCTATTTCCGTCTGTGTATATGTGTAAGTGCATCTGTATATCTGTGTCTGTGTATGTCTGTGTATATGTTTGAGTGCGTGTCTATATCTGTCTCAGTGTATGTCTGTGTAAATGTGTGAGTGCATCTGTCTATCTGACTGTGTGTGTCTGTGTATATGTGGCAGTACGTCTGGATATCTGTCTCTGTGTGCGTCTGTATATCTGTCTGTATCTGCATCTCTATATCTCTGTGTGTGTCTCTTAGAAGAAATCATTCAAAGTGATGGCCATAGGCCACAGACAGAGTGAGATGAGACCAGCATGACAATTGATCTGTGATTGTGTAGTAAGCGTAGGAGCTATGATAAAGCCTGTGTAAATGTGGGAGTGCATCTGTATATCTGTCTCTGTGTATGTCTGTGTAAATGTGTGAGTGCATCTGTCTATCTGACTGTATGTATGTCTGTGTATATGTGTGAGTGCGTGTCTATATCTGCCTATATTTGTGTCTGTGTATATGTGTGAGTGCGTCTGGATATTTGTGTCTGTGTGTGTCTGTGTACATGTGCGAGTGCGTCTGGATATCTGTCTCTGTGTGCGTCTGTATATCTGTCTGTGTCTACATCTCTATATCTCTGTGTGTGTCTTTGAGAAGAAATCATTCAAAGTGATGGCCATAGGCCACAGACAGAGTGAGATGAGACCAGCGTGACAATTGATCTGTGATTGCGTAGTAAGCGTAGGAGCTATCATAAAGCCTTTCGTCACAAACAGAGTTTAAGGTCTTCTGACCCGTTTAAACTTTGAACGGCGTTTCTGTGACAAAGTATGACGAAGCAGTGAGGCTCCAAAATGGGGTGGGTTTGATCCACAGACCTGAGCTGTATATCTGTCTCTGTGGATGTCTGTGTGAAGTGTGAGTGCATCTGTATATCTGTCTCTTTGTATGTCTGTGTAAATGTGTGAGTGCGTCTGTATATCTGTCTCTGTGTATGTCTGTGTACATGTGTGAGTGCGTCTGGGTATCTATCTGTGTCTACATCTCTATATCTCTGTGTGTGTCTTTGAGAAGACATCATTCAAAGTGATGGCCATTGGCCACAGACAGAGTGAGATGAGACCAGCGTGACAATTGATCTATGATTGTGTAGGAAGCGTAGGAGCTATCGTAAAGCCTTTCGTCACAAACAGAGGTCAAAGTCTCGTGACCTTTTTAAACTTTGAACGGAGTTTCTGTGACAAAGCATGACGAAGCAGTGAGGCTCCAAAGTGAAGTGGGTTTGATCCACAGACCTGAGCTGAGAGAGCTGCGGTCGTCACGGTGATTTGAGAATTCGTTCGGGTCAGAGCTCAGACTCTCCCGAAAACGCTCCGAAAAGTGGATTTTGACCACGTCCC
Source organism: Echeneis naucrates (assembly GCF_900963305.1). NCBI lineage: Eukaryota > Metazoa > Chordata > Actinopteri > Carangiformes > Echeneidae > Echeneis > Echeneis naucrates. The sequence goes on from NC_042524.1 coordinate 21,159,574, forward strand.
GAACTACTTCGAATTGCGAGCAAACCGTAGCTCCGGTCCGAAAAGCGAAAACACCGTGAGAGACAGAAGAGTCTGGGGATTCTGCCAGTCTTATTTGAAAGGAAAACTCCTTAAAATGAGCGTGTAGGGACAGTGCAAAGACAGAGTGAAATTGTTTTTAGCGAAACCTTGATTTGCATTACAGTCAATTGGGCCAAAACCAGGTGTTGCTGACGCTCTGAGCCCTCCAGTTTAAATTTGGTGAGGAGTAGAGCTCTCAAACTTAGATTTTATGAATCCCAAGACCTGTGTCTACGTTTTGACAAAAAATCTTTTGTCTCCCTTTCACGGTTTGGCCGTGAGCTCGAGTTAAACATGAAAATGTCGGTTACTTTTTCACAGTGCTCTCACTCTACTTAACGAGCGGTTACACTCTAACTTTGAGGAAAAAGTGAATCGGACTGCTCCTTTGAGAGCTCGTAGTTTGAAAAGTGGACTGTTTAGGAGAAAAAGGTTTGATTTTGTGGAAAGAGCACAAGATTTCCTCCGTTTTAAAGTTTGAATGATATTTTTAGGTGCACGTATGACTGAGCTATGCGGATGAGAAAATAGGTGAAATTCGGAGGCGATTTTTCTCCAAACCCCATTCATTCCTATGGAAGATTTTTTGCTGGTTTTTTGGGAATAACTTTGGGAAAAATCGGAAAATCTACTCCCCAGAACTTAGCACACTTGTCCCGATCGAGCCGCACGTTTTGATATATATATTGCAGGGCTACGTCAAGCGGTACGACCCGCATTAACTGCCGAAAAACGTGCTATAATAAGAATAACTAGAAAATTCCAAGAAATTTTGAAGTGCCACGGGTCGGCGTCCCCTCGCCCGTCGTCCCCTCGCCCGTCGTCCCCTCGCCCGTCAAAGCAATCCCGCTGAAATTTCCGTTCGGAGAACCGATTGACCTTGATTCAGTCAGTGTGTCTGTATATCTGTCTCTTTGTGTGTCTGTGTATATGTGTGAGTGCATCTGTATATCTGTCTCTGTGTATGTCTGTGTAAATGTGTGAGTACGTCTGTATATACGACTCTATTTGTGTCTGTGTATATGTGTGAGCGCGTGTCTATATCTGTCTCTGTGTGTATGTCTGTGTATATGTGTGAGCGTGTGTCTATATCTCTCTATTTCTGTCTGTGTATATGTGCGATTGTGTCTCTGTATATGTGCGAGTGCGTGTCTCTGTGTGTGTCTGTGTATACGTGTGAGCGCGTGTCTATACCTGTCTCTGTGTGTATATGTGTGAGCGTGTGTCTATATCTCTCTATTTCTGTCTGTGTATATGTGCGATTGTGTCTCTGTATATGTGCGAGTGCGTGTCTCTGTGTGTGTCTGTGTGTGTCTGTGTATATGTGAGTGCGTGTCTATACCTGTCTCTGTGTGTATGTCTGTGTATATGTGTGAGCGTGTGTCTATATCTCTCTATTTCTGTCTGTGTATATGTGCGATTGTGTCTCCGTGTGTGTCTGTTTATATGTGTCTCTGTGTGTGTCTGTTTATATGTGTGAGTGCTCAAGGTCAGAGGTCAAGGTCTTGTGAGCCGTTTAAACTTTGAACGGCGTTTCTGTGACAAAGTATGACGAAGCAGCGAGGCTCCAAAGTGAGGTGGGTTTAATCCACAGCAACAGCTGCACACAGACCTGTGCTGAGGGACCTGCGGTTGCCACGGTGATTTGAGAATTCAGTCTGGTCAGAGCTCAGACTCCCTCCAAAACTCTCCCAAAATTGGCTTTTGACCACCTCCCGAACTGCTTCGAATTGCGAGCAAACCGTAGCTCCGTTCCCAAAAGCGAAAACACCGTGAGAGGCAGAAGAGTCTGGGGATTCCAGCAGTCTTTGTTTGATTTGAAAAGTCCTTAAAATGAGCGTGTAGGGACAGTGCGAAGTCAGAGTGAAATTGTTTTTAGTGAAACCTTGATTTGCATTGCAGTCAATTGGGGCAAAAGCAGGTGTTGCTGGCGCTCTGAGCGCAACTGTGTAAATTTGGTGAGGAGTAGAGCTGTCAAACTTAGATTTTCTGAATCCCAAGACCTGTGTCTACGTTTTCCCAAAAAATCATTCGCCTCCCTTTCACGGTTTGGCCGTGAGCTCGAGTTAAAAATGAAAATGTGGGTGAAATTTTCACAGTGCTCTCACTCTAGTTAACGACCCTCTCCACTCTAACTTGGAGGAAAAAGTGAATCGGACTGCTCCTTTGAGAGGTCATATTTCGAAAACCGTACAACTTAGAAGAAAAAGGTTTGGTGTTCTGGAAAGAGCACAAGATTTCCTCCGTTTTGACGTTTGAATGACATTTCTAGGCGCACGTATGACTGAGCTACGCGACTGAGAAAATAGGTGAAATTCGGAGGCGATTTTTCTTCGGATCCCATTCATTCCTATGGAGAATTTTTCCTGGTTTTTTGGGAATAACTTTGGGAAAAATCGAAAAATCTACTCCCCAGAACTTAGCACACTATTCCCGATCGAGCCGCACGTTTTGATATATATATTGTAGGGCTACGTCAAGCGGTACGACCCGCATTAATCGCCGAAAAAGTGACGGAATAATAATAAGAATAATAATAATAAGTATGGACAAGATTAAGTAGTGCCTCGTGCTATGCACAGAGGCCACTACGTGGCCTCTGTGCTTATAGCCCGTGGCACTAAATAAGTATGGAGAAGATTAAGTAGTGCCTCGTGCTATGCACAGAGGCCACTACTTCTACTGTGTAGAAGTAGTGCCCTCTGTGCTTATAGCCCGTGGCACTAAATAAGTATGGAGAAGATTAAGTAGTGCCTCGTGCTATGCACAGAGGCCACTACGAAGTAGTGTCCTCTGTGCTTATAGCCCGTGGCACTAAATAATAATAATAAAAATAATTATAATCTTTATTTTTCTTGCCCTTTTTCAAATCAGGCAACAAAATTGCTATGTAAATTTTATTAAAATGAAAAAGAAATCAAACAATGAAAAATTCTGTGTCATTTGTGGCTGTATAAATGAATGTTGTGCTTGACTATTGCAACTCATTCAAAACTGATATTTTTCTGTTCACTTTCTTGGTTGTTGATTATTTTAATGTCAATTTGGCTTCTACTAGCAACCAGAAGTTAAGACCAGATTCTCCTGAACTGAGCTGTGTGTCCATGAAGAGTGATCGGTCTATGGGTCGTTTTATTAAATTTAAGGATGGACAACAGTCTGCTGTATCCAGCTGTGTGTCCATGAAGAGTGATCAGTCTATGAATGACTTTATCAAAGAAAAAAGGTAAAAGCTGATCATTTGTTGTTGTTTGACTCATTAAAGGTATCAAAGCTTGTCTATCAGTTTCTCTGGTGTTCATAGAAAACTCCTGGAACAAACTGTGTGTTTGTGTCTTTTCTCCTCAGAGTTCAGTCTGACAAACATCATCACACAGACCTGGACTCCATATTTATGGTGTGTAAATGTTCATCCAGTGACTACAACAGACACCAACAAAGACTTGAGTTTGAAGCTGCACTCTTTAGACCAGTAGAGCTTTACTCTGTGACAGACAGGAGTTGAATTGGGATTGAACAGGTTTGGGGTGGGAGAGAGTGGGAGAGGACTGGGAGTTGTAGTTCACCACAGAGCAATAATCCATCAGCCTCAACAGATATGTTCTGTATGAATATGGTCTGTTGGAGACTTTTACAAAAACATTTCTGCTCCTTCTTCTTCATCTACAGTGAATCTTTAGATAAATAAAAGTTTATTTAGTTTTTTTCCAGATAATTTCAGCTGTGACTTAATAACAAAGAGCAAAGTTAATCAGATTCAGTCCTGGACCTCCATGGACTCTGTCTCTACAGGGTTTAAAGATGGAATAATTCATCAGTGAACTAGTTCAGGTGGTCTGATCCATCTTCAGCCACAGTCACAGTTAATACCCTGAATTTTCACTTCCTAAGTTGATGTGTTGAAGGGCTGTATCAGTTTGGTCTTCATGTGATGATCAGGATCTCTGTGTTGTCAGAATCTAAAGTCAAACTTAGTAAGTTACACCAGTGAAGTTAGTTTAGTGAAGTCAGCAGGTCTGAATCTTTCTGTGTAGCTCTGGAAAGAGACGTGGCAGCAGATGATACAGCAGCAGCTAAAGTTGAACTCTGCTGACTGATGATCTGATGCTTTGATCCATCAGTTTATACAGAGTGAACTTTACACAGGATGTTATTGTGTTCCAGCTGCTGGAGGAGAACATCGTCTGTTTTGTGAAGAACGAGCTGAAGAAAATGAAAAGAAGTCTGAGTCCAGATTACCCACAATTCATCAGGAATGAGGATGATGAGGTGGATGAAGAGCAGAGGAGGAGCAGAGAGGCATTTCTGAAGATCACAGTGAACTTCCTGAGGAGGATGAAGCAGGAGGAGCTGGCTGACTGTCTGCAGAGCAGTAAGACATGATGATACAATTTTTATCTATCTAAACTAGGACTACATCGATCGATCTAGTCCTCAGGAAACACAATTTGGTCAGGGGCTTAAATATTGACAAGAACATTTTTCAGTAATTTATTAATTAACCTAATTTGTTATTTTAGAAACTTGTGCTCCAGTTTGTCGACGTAAACTCAAATGTAGCCTGAAGAAGAAGTTCCAGTGTGTGTTTGAGGGGATCTCTAAAGCAGGAAACCCAACCCTTCTGAATCAGATCTACACAGAGCTCTACATCACAGAGGGAGGGACTGGAGAGGTCAATGAGGAACATGAGGTCAGACAGATTGAAACAGCATCCAGGAAACAGGACAGAGCAGAAACAAGCATCAGACAAGAACACATCTTTAAACCCCCACCTGGAAGAGACCAAGCAATCAGAACAGTGATGACAAAGGGAGTGGCTGGCATTGGGAAAACCGTCTTAACACAGAAGTTCACTCTGGACTGGGCTGAAGACAAAGCCAACCAGGACATAGAGTTCACATTCCCCTTCACCTTCAGAGAGCTGAATGTGCTGAAAGAGAAGAAGTTCAGCTTGGTGGAACTTGTTCATCTCTTCTTCACTGAAACCAAAGAAGCAGGAATGTGCAGCTTTGATCACTTCCAGGTTGTGTTCATCTTTGACGGTCTGGATGAGTGTCGACTTCCTCTGGACTTCCACAACACTGAGGTCCTGACTGATCCTACAGAGTCCACCTCAGTGGACGTGCTGCTGACAAACCTCATCAGGGGGAAACTGCTTCCCTCTGCTCGCCTCTGGATAACCACACGACCTGCAGCAGCCAATCAGATCCCTCCTCAGTGTGTTGACATGGTGACAGAGGTCAGAGGGTTCAATGACCTCCAGAGGGAGGAGTACTTCAGGAAGAGGTTCAGACATGAGGAGCAGGCCAGCAGGATCATCTCCCACATCAAGACCTCACGAAGCCTCCACATCATGTGCCACATCCCAGTCTTCTGCTGGATCACTGCTACAGTTCTGGAGGAGGTGTTGAAGACCAGAGAGGGAGGAGAGCTGCCCAAGACCCTGACTGAGATGTACATCCACTTCCTGGTGGTTCAGTCCAAAGTGAAGAAGGTCAAGTACGATGGAGGAGCTGAGTCAGATCCACACTGGAGTCCAGAGACCAGGAAGATGATTGAGTCTCTGGGAAAAGTGGCTTTTGAGCAGCTGCAGAAAGGAAACCTGATCTTCTATGAATCAGACCTGACAGAGTGTGGCATCGATATCAGAGCAGCATCAGTTTACTCAGGAGTGTTCACACAGATCTTCAAAGAGGAGACAGGGCTGTACCAGGACAAGGTCTTCTGCTTCGTCCATCTGAGTGTTCAGGAGTTTCTGGCTGCTCTTCATGTCCATCTGACCTTCATCAACTCCGGAGTCAATCTGATGGCAGAAGAACAAACAACAACTCGAAGGTTTACATTATTAAGGACTGGATCTAAAACAACACGTCTCTACCAGAGTGCTGTGGATGAGGCCTTACAGAGTCCACATGGACACCTGGACTTGTTCCTCCGGTTCCTTCTGGGTCTTTCACTGCAGACCAACCAAACTCTCCTACGAGGCCTGGTGACACAGACAGGAAGTAGCTCAGAGACCAATCAGAAAACAGTCCAGTACATCAAGACAAAGATCAGTGAGAATCTGTCTCCAGAGAAAAGTATCAACCTGTTTCACTGTCTGAATGAACTGAATGATGGTTCTCTGGTGGAGGAGATCCAACAGTCCCTGAGATCAGGACGTCTCTCCACAGATAAACTGTCTCCTGCTCAATGGTCAGCTCTGGTCTTCATCTTACTGTCATCAGAAAAAGATCTGGACGTGTTTGACCTGAAGAAATACTCTGCTTCAGAGGAGGCTCTTCTGAGGCTGCTGCCAGTGGTCAAAGCCTCCAACAAAGTTCTGTATGTGCAAATAAATCCAACAAGATCAACTGGATCTTTTTTTAGTTGAGACTCAAAAGCATGATTCTTTAATCACTTATCTTGTTTTTCTGATTCCTCCTCAGACTGAGTGGCTGTAACCTCTCAGACAGAAGCTGTGAAGCTCTGTCCTCAGTCCTCAGCTCCCAGTCCTCTAGTCTGAGAGATCTGGACCTGAGTAACAACAAACTGCAGGATTCAGGAGTGAAGCTGCTTTCTGCTGTACTGGAGAGTCCAAAGTGCAGACTGGAAGGACTCAAGTTAGTTTAATGGTTTTGCATTAATAATTTATAGACATACTTTTACTTAAATTATAATATATACGTTTTGTTTTTTTTTACTCTTGTGATTCCTTCTCAGATTGAGTGGCTGTAACCTCTCAGACAGAAGCTGTGAAGCTCTGTCCTCAGTCCTCAGCTCCCAGTCCTCTAGTCTGACAGATCTGGACCTGAGTAACAACAACCTGCAGGATTCAGGAGTGAAGCTGCTGTCTGCTGGACTGAATAGTCCACACTGTGAGCTGGAAGCTCTAAGGTCAGAATAACATTTTTTGCAAGATTAACAGGTTCACAAATTCCTTCCCTCCCCTACAGCTACTACGGCTACTGTTGGTCCAACATTACTGTCTGAAGATTAACAACAACTCAACTGCTCACACTTGATTTTGGCCTAAAATGCACCACTTGTGTTTTGTCTTGGTTCTCCATTAGTCTCCACTTCCAGCACCGTTTTGGAACAATGTTCAGCATAATGTGAACTTTTTTCCTTTCTTAATAGAATTACATGATCCACATCCCACATGGCTCTATCGATTCACTTTGGAATATTTGAGTCATACTGCCAATTTACCGTATTTTGTGTTCGGCACAATATAAATGAGCGGGTCGATTTTCATACATGAGGCGCACCGGGTTATAAGGCACATGATAAAACGTATATAAAGCGAAACAAAACAGTCAGGTAAATGGAACTTGCACTACATAATTAATTATGTAACGTTGTCTGATGTTGCAGTCCATATCCAACCAAGGACCAACGTTAATACAACGTGCCTGTGTCAGCTGGGAACGCTCCGACAATCCATCAAGCGTAGCTGCTTCGTCACTAACCAAAGTCATAGTAAAACATTTTGACAGATCTTTGAGTGCAGTGTACCACATAAAATTGGTTCGAGTTCATTAAGTCCAATAAGAATTCATACATCAGGTGCACTGCCGATTTTTGAGAACATTTAAGGACTTTTAGTGCGCGTTATAGTACGAAAAATACAATAGTTTGAATATCAGACATCAGACATTCAGACAGATTGTCAGAACTAATCTTGTCATTTCACAAGGAACCCTCCTACCTGGTCCATTATTAGAATAATAATGTTTACTTTAACCACTGACCCCAAAGCAGTTACATGAATGTAGAATCAGAGATAGAAATAAAGTTTGACTGACTCTGCTGTTTGGTTATTTCTGATGTGTTCAAATCACAATGTTGACAGTTTGAGTCAGTTCAGGTTCTTTACAGTGTTGTTTCATTTTCTCATTAAATCTTGTCACTGTTTGAATTTGACTGTTGTGAAGCTGCTTCCTGTTGGTTCAGCTGTTTGACTTTCATTTTTTAAACTTCTACTTTCTAAACCTTCAGCTCTGAACAGATGATGAAACATTGAACGCTTTCAAGCAGGAACTTTGTCTCCTAAAGTCACATCTTTTATTCTTTACTCAGGTTGTGGGGCTGCAGGTTGTCAGAGATCAGCTGTTCTTCTCTGGTCTCAGCTCTGAAGTCCAACCCCTCCCATCTCAGAGAACTGGACCTGAGTCACAACGGCCTGAAATATTCAGACCTGAAGGATCTGTGTGGGTTTCTGGAGAGTCCAGATTGTAGACTGGTGACTCTGAGGTCAGTTCAGTTATAATTGTAGATCTTGTATGTTTAATCCAGATAATAATATAGAACATGAATTTATTCACTTTTGATCAGCAAAATCTTAAATTGTTGTCATTTCATGTTTCCAGTTGTTCTAATAATAATTATTGTTATGATTATGATTATGATAATATTATAGTAATTAATATAATTAATATAATTAATATAGTAATCAATATAGTAATTGTCATTCTTTATGACATATATTAATAAGGTCTTACAGGAACCAAACCGTTGGTTTCACATGTTTGATCTCCAGACTCAAACCAGCAGCAGGAGACCTTAGTCCTGGATCAGGAGTGGATCTTTAAAATCTTGATCTTGGTCTCAGTCTTTGTACTGGAACAAAGTCTTTTCTTTTTTTTTTGTTTTTTTTTGTGCTTTTTGGTACCAGCTCAGCCCGCAACCTGCGACTGACGATATTTGCAAGCAATTTTACAGAACAAGAAGCCCAAAGTCGCTTATAATTAGCAGAACTGGTAAAACTGGGTATAACTTGTTTTTGTTACTTGCAGCTTGCGCCTAAAATATTGTACCAGCATCGTGTTAGTTTTTTTTTTTGGGAGTTAAAACAGAAAAAGTCTGTAGTGGAGCCTTTGGGATTAAATTAACCATGACCTTGTAAAGCGCAGATAATAGTAAAATCAGTTCTCTGTGGTCAGACTCATGTTTTATATCCAGTATTGTTTTTGGCAGCCTTTTTAGATTTAGTCTCAGTCTTAGTCTTATGGACAAAAATGCTTATAAGTTTTAGTCAAATGTTAGTCATTTCTATATGTGATGGTTTTAGTCAACTAAAGCTCAACGCAGGTGGAGGCGTGAGCATGCAGCACCATTGCTGATACTTTTTTAGTTTTTGACAGACAATAGGCAGAAATGTAATGCATTTTGAACGCCTTTTTTTCCCTGATAATCATCAACTCACTGACACACTCTAACTGAAGAGTCCTCCACTCTAAGCCACCAACATTCCATGCAATGCATACACATGGAAACTGTCATTTTCAGCAGAAATGAAGTGAGACGAGCATTACACTTGAACAATTGCTGATCAAAAAGTATAAAAGATATCAGAAAGATGAAAACGTGACTTGAAAGAGAACACATTTTCCTCCGTTTTAAAGGTTGAAAGGAAAGCTGCTGGGAAGCTGCTTCGTGTTGGTTCAGCTGTCTGACTTTCATTTTCGAATCTTTTGCTTTCTAAATCGTCAGTTCTGAACAGATGAACGCTTTCAAGCAGGAACTTTGTCTCCTAAAGTCACATCTTTTATTCTTTACTCAGGCTGTGGGGCTGCAGTTTGTCAGAGATCAGCTGTTCTTCTCTGGTCTCAGCTCTGAAGTCCAACCCCTCCCATCTCAGAGAACTGGACCTGAGTCACAACAATGACCTGCAGGATTCAGGACTGAAGGATCTGTGTGGTTTTCTGGAGAATCCAGATTGTCGACTGGAGACTCTGAGGTCAGTTCAGTTATTGTTTGAGATTTTTTTTTATGTTTAATCCAATTATTATCTTCATATAGAAGTCAAATATATTCCCTTTTTTAAATAATTGTTGTTTCATGTTTCCACTTTATAATAACAATAAAAGTTGTAATTCTTTTCCAATAGTTGAATTTACTTGTTTAATGTATTAATAAGGAAAAGTCAGAAACCAGGACCAAGAGAGACCTTAGTCCTGGATCAGGACTGGATTTTTAACGTCTTGGTCTCTGTGTCTGGATTGGAACAAGGTCTGATGTGGACCAGCAACATTTGAGAACTTGAAAAGGTGGAGAAGTTCTGGATTAGGACATTTCTGACTGATTATTTGTTCTTTTTCCAGGTTGAGATGCTGTTGGTTGTCAGAGATCAGCTGTTCTTCTCTGGCCTCAGCTCTGAAGTCCAACCCCTCCCATCTCAGAGAACTGGACCTGAGAGGAAACCTCCTGCAGGATCCAGATGTGAAGGAGCTGCGTGATCTTGTGGAGAGTCCAGACTGTAGACTGGAGACTCTGAGGTCAGTCCACTGTGGTAGATCTTTAATCCACCGCTGAATCTAATGTCCTAATAAATGTCTTCAGACCAGAGTCAGTTGTGTTGTTGAGACTCCAGCCCTCATGGGGCTTTCAGACACGTGGCCGTGGCCCCCCTGTGCTCTGAAAGCTGTTATTTCCAAAGGATTGGAGCTCCACCACAGGTTTCCCTGCACTGAGCACAGTTCATGTGCAGCATAGTGATAGTTGTGTTTCTTTGTGGTGTGGTCATACTCAGTCAGTGTGTTACTGCAGTAGATGGAGTTCAGAGCAGCGGTACAGAAGCTGAGTGATGAGCTGCTGTGGACGGAGTCAACATCAAAAAGCTCTTCTACACACTTTGAAAACAAACAGTCCCACACATGTTGAAATGTTCTTCACTTAGAAGATTTTACAGCTTCATCTTCACATCAAAGCAGAACTTTCCTTTGCTGCCACATATTTATGAAGCAGCCAACTGCTGTATTTGTACACACAAGTATGTCCTGTATTCCACTGCAGCCGCAGGTCAGCTGAGGGAATCACTTTGTTTTAGAGTGAGGAGCTGCTGGACTTCAGCCTCCAGTGGCTGAAATGACAATTACACTGAAGAAACACTTCAAACATCCAGACAGAATGTGGTGGAACTTTGATTTAAAGTCTTCTGAACATTTCTGACTGATTATCAATGACTTTATCTGCATCTTTTATTCCTTATTCAGATTTGACAACTCCAGTTTGTCAGAGTTCAGCTGTTCTTCTCTGGTCTCAGCTCTGAAGTCCAACCCCTCCCATCTCAGAGAACTGGACCTGAGTAAGAACAACCTGAAGGATTCAGAAGTGAAGGATCTGTGTGGTTTTCTGAAGAGTCCTCACTGTAGACTGGAGACTCTGAGGTCAGACTCATGTTTTATTTCTGCTCTCAGATTAATATGATGTTACAGTTGTGGTGACTCTGACCTGCAGACAGGTTTATATTTATGAGGGAAAATCCTCTTCAGGTTTTCAACATTTAAACTGTTAAATGGTTTTGAAAGTAACTTTGGAAAAAAAGATTTCTATTAATTTGAATATTACATTTTAATTGCAAGCAGTTGATCAATCAATCTTGTATTTTTGAAAGGGGACATCATATATTAATATTTGTATGTTAACATGCAGATTTTGACTGTTAAATGGTTGAAAATAGCTTTTTTTCAAATGACATTAGAATGGAAAACATTAATCTAATGTTTTTGAAAGGGGACATTGTATTTTAATTTGAAATATTAAAATCTTATTTCAATGTTTCTTAGAATCATCCAAAATCAAAGAAATCAACACAAATATAAACCCTTTTGCCAACAAAAACACCTCTGAGGTGCTCATACACAGAACAACAAAACTGTAATGGGTTCGTTCTCTCACCCAAGAATGGCACAAGTCTAGACTGGAACAGCTGAGAACTTTATTGACTACGTGCAGCAGCCCAAACAGACGGCAGGCAGAGGCAGAGTCTAGAGACAGGCAGCAGGTCAGGTTACCGGGGCAGAGATGAGGAGTAGTGGTCTGGGGCCGAAGGCAGGTTAGGCCCCAGGAGGTCCGTCGGGAAAGCTGAGCGTAATGCAAAGACAATCTGGCAGAGAGGCAGAGTGGAGGAGCTGGTTAAGGGGAGTCTGGGAGGAACAGATGAGTCTGTTTATCCTGATTAAGAGAGGTAAGCAGGCAGGTAGAGTGGGTGGTGGAGGGGAGAACCAGGAGTGGACTATGACAAAAACAAAACATGGATCTGACTTTCTACTTCATCCAGTTTGCATAGTGAACAAATCCGGTCTTCCTCAGGTGTGACATTAAAGCTCCCTGTTTCTGGGACTAATGGAAGTGTTCCTGAACACAACTGTCCGTAATGATCTTTGTCTTTTAGTTCACTTATTCTTAATGTAAGGTTCCACACTGTAAGTGTTCTTATTAAGACAGTAGGTTCTTCATTTTGGCTTCCTCCAAACATCCAGAGACCATTTATCTCTCTGCTTTAGGAACAGTTTGTTTATAATATCTGTAATATCACAACATCATTTCTGAATGAAAATATCAGAGAAATCACAAATATAGAATATTAATTTCATCCACATGTAACATGGCTCTATTGGTTGAGTTTGGGATATTTCAGTCATAAAGCCAATTTAGTTTGAATATCAAACAGATTGTCAGAACTAATGCTTTCATCTTCCAAGGAACCTTCCCACCTGGTCCATTATTAGAATAATAATGTTTACATTAACCACTGACCCCAAAGCAGTTACATGAATGTACATGAGCAACACACTGCAGCAGTGGAAATAAGGTGGCTCCAAACATACCTAATGTAAACATCACCACCTCAGGAAAACATCCATTTTGCTGTGATTGTGTAGCAAAGCTTTAGTCCAATCAGCTGCAGTGGTTTGGTTCCACACTAAGATAAGGATTGGCTCTTAGGGCTGGTCTGCTGGGGGAGCAGTTGCCCCGTTGCCCTCCTCTCTCTGCTGCAGGAAACATGTTTGCTCCATCTGCCTCGCTGATCTCCCAGCTATGTTAAATATCAGTCTCAGGATTCTGTGGACTGATATCAGATCATTCAAATGAAGATCAGTCAGAATCGGGAAAATCAGCAATTTATTTATATATTTAATTTTGAACCCATCCTTATAATCCATTAAAGATGACGTAGATCAGAATAGATTCTGCATATTTAAGTATGATTTCCACATTCATCTATTCATGTTTCTGTAAATATATCATTAATGATGAGTTATGTTTTGTGTGTAGAACTTTTGGAGGTTGTGTAGTTGACAGTTTGACTGGTTTTAGAGTGGACTTACCTGCCAGAGCTAACAGATGGAGGCTCCAGTCGAACTAAAGTCGCACACTTCAGCATCCAACAAACGTCACCATTGGCCGGTAAAGCTGTCAATCAAATGTATGTTTTTGATTGACAGATTCATCAGCCATTCATGTGGCCCCTTACATTTCTCCACACTTAACCGTTGGTGACCGTCGTCACTATGGCAACAATAAACAACACCTTTCACAAAAGTGGCATGTAACATACGGTCACATAGTTTATGTTCATTCAAACATTTAACTTTGCTAAGCTGGATGCTTCCACTCATTCAGTGACATTGCATGATTTACAACAAGGGGATAGTCAGATAAATGTTACTGACAGGTTGAGGTTGAGTCTCTCCATGCGATTGATCGACAGCTTTATCAGCCAATGGTGATGTTGGTTGAACTGCAACGTCAGATCAGTCTCAAAATTCAACACACAGATTTCATAACTGCACATTCAGCAATTTGTATGCTCCGTAAATTTATCTTACAAGTGTGCCTCAAAATCACATTTGTGAAGTCCGAAATACGAGTACAAAACTGAAATACGACTACGACACTGCAAAATATGAGTACGAAAACCCCCACGAGAGTTCATTCATTATGAGATTGTTCTGACTCTACACAAAAAAGTGCAACGGAAATGCCTCCACCCAAAATTCCATCCCTGACCAGAAGATCATCTCTGTGTTATAGAAGAGATCATATGTGGCAGAATCAGAGATAGAAATAAAGTTTGGCTGACTCTGCTGTTTGGTTATTTCTGATGTGTTCAAATCACAATGTTGACAGTTTGAGTCAGTTCAGGTTCTTTCAGGTGTTGTTTCATTTTCTCATTAAATCTTCTCACTGTTTGTATTTGACTGTTTGAATGCTGCTTCCTGTTGGTTCAGCTGTTTGACTTTCATTTTCTAAACTTCTACTTTCTAAACCTTCAGCTCTGAACAGATGATGAAACATTGAACACTTTCAAGCAGGAACTTTGTCTCCTAAAGTCACATCTTTTATTCTTTACTCAGGTTGGAGAACTGCAGTTTGTCAGAGATCAGCTTTTCTTCTCTGGTCTCAGCTCTGAAGTCCAACCCCTCCCATCTCAGAGAACTGGACCTGAGTTGGAACAACCTGAAGGATTCAGGACTGAAGGATCTGTGTGGTTTTCTGAAGAGTCCTCACTGCAGACTGGAGACTCTGAGGTCAGACTGATGTTTTATTTCTGCTCTCAGATTAATATGATGTTACAGTTGTGGTGACTCTGACCTGCAGACAGGTTTATATTTATGAGGGAAAATCCTCTTCAGGTTTTAGACATTTAACTGTTAAATGGTTGAAAATATTTTTTGAAAAAGTTTAATTCAAAATAACATTGGAATGGAAAACATTAATGTAATGTTTTTGAAAGGGGACATCGTATATTCATTTTAAATATTAAAATCATATTTCAATGTTTCTTAGAATCATCCAAAATCAAAGAAATCAACACAAATATAAACCCTTTTGCCAACAAAAACACCTCTGAGGTGCTCATACACAGAACAACAAAACTGTAATGGGTTCGCTCTCTCACCCAAGAATGGCACAAGTTAGACTGGAAACAGATGAGAACTTTATTGACTACGTACAATAGCCCAAACAAGACGGCAGGCAGAGGCAGAGTCTAGAGACAGGCAGCAGGTAGGTTACCGGGGCAGAGATGAGGATAGTGGCTGGGGCCGAAGGCAGGTTAGGCCCCAGGAGGTCCGTCGTGGAAAGCTGTGCAGCGTAATTGCAAAGACAATCTGGCAGAGAGGCAGAGTGGAGGAGCTGGTTAAGGGGAGTCTGGGAGGAACAGATGAGTCTGTTTATCCTGATTAAGAGCAGGTAAGCAGGCAGGTAGAGTGGGTGGTGGAGGGGAGAACCAGGAGTGGGACTATGGACAAAAACAAAACATGGATCTGACTTTCTACTTCATCCAGTTGCATAGTGAGCAATCCTGTCTTCCTCAGGGTGTGGCATAAGCTCCCTGTTTCTGGGACTAATGGAAGTGTTCCTGAACACAACCTGTCATAATGATCTTTGTCTTTTAGTTCAGTTATTCTTAATGTAAGGTTCCACACTGTAAGTGTTCTATTAAGACAGTAGGTTCTTCATTTTGGCTTCCTCCAAACATCCAGAGACCGTTTATCTCTCTGCTTTAGGAACAGTTTGTTTATAATATCTGTAATATCACAACATAATTCATTAATGAAAATATCAGAGAAATCACAAATATAGAATATTACTTTCATCCACATGTAACATGGCTCTATTGGTTGAGTTTGGGATATTTCAGTCATAATGCCAATTTAGTTTGAATATCAAACTGATTTTTAAGAACTAATTCTTTCATTTTACAAGGAACCTTCCCACCTGGTCCATTATTAGAATAATAATGTTTACATGAACCACTGACCCCAAAGCAGTTAATATGAATGTACATGACCAACACACTGCAGCAGTGGAAATAAGGTGGCTCCAAACATACCTAATGTAAACATCACCACCTCAGGAAAACATCCATTTTGCTGTGATTGTGTAGCAAAGCTTTAGTCCAATCAGCTGCAGTGGTTTGGTTCCACCCTAAGATAAGGATTGGCTCTAAGGGCTGGTCTGCTGGGGGAGCAGTTGCCCCGTTGCCCTCCCTCTCTGCTGCAGGAAACATAGTTTGCTCCGTCTGACCTCGCTGATCTCCAGCTATGTTAAATATAAGTCTCAGGTTTTATGGACTGATATCAGATCAGTCGAATCTGGAAAATCAACAATTTATTTATCTATTTCATTTTGAACCCATCTTATAATCCATTAAAGATGACATAGATCAGATAGATTCTGAATATTTAAGTAGATTTCCACATTCAGCTCTTCATGTTCTTCAAATATATCATAATGATGAGTTGTGTTTTCAGTGTAGAACTTTTGGAGGTTGTGTAGTTACAGTTTGACTGGTTTTAGAGTGGACTTACCTGCCA